>NC_139678.1:25688184-25980663 GCF_964106915.1 Podarcis gaigeae | reverse complement strand
GTGATTCAAGCTGGATAGAGATTTTCAGAGAGTTCATTGTTGCCGCTCTGACCAATTAATTGGTCAATTACTTAGCGGCGGAGAAGGAAGATGAAAGAGAGCAGAGGAAGCTGGAACGGGCAGTGAAAGAGCCACTTGGGTGGGCAGCAGAAAGCCCAGGCAAGCTGCTCTATTGTGTTCTGGGATGAAGCCCATAGTCAACGACCACATCAATGAATCAATTAATACTTTCATCAGGGTTATTTGTTTCCCTGGAATTTTAGCTCATGCTCACCTTCTCCCACGAGTGGCTCTATGCTGGTAGCAATCCAAAAGATATCATGGACATAATGATATGTGATTATTATTTTGTTAAAGCGATGGGTGTGCAGGTGTTTCTCACCCCTCCCCTTTGCTTAAAAGGCTTCAATTCACAGTCCATTGCTCCACTCCCCAAGTATAACCGATAGCCCATTATGTCCATTGAAGCAGCGTTTATGATTCCTTGAAGAACTTTTCCCATTTACTCAGCGTAAGATCAGTTCCACTTATATTTGCATTGCACTGACTTTTACTTTTCACTGGTGCAATAAGATACATAAGATGCAGTTCCACCATATAAAGCAGATGGTTCCACGCACATTAATGTAACAGAATATCAGTCCTTTGATAGGCAGATTGGTAGTTAATAGCCCCCCAAAATGGCTAGCTGATGCAAGTTAAATAACAGGAGATAGATGTGAATCTCTCTGTGTTGGAAGAAAATACTCAGAGTGAGGAGGCCTCTCTAGCTGCAGGGAAAATTGGGACACTTGGAGGCTGTGTGGCCATCACTACCTCTAGGGGGAGTCGATCCTTCAGTTTAACTATGTGCTTTGTGAAGAAGTACTTTTGTCTATTCTGAATCTTCCAGCGTTCAGTTTCAATGGATGACCTTGAGTTGTAGTATTGTGCAAGGGAGAAACACAGAATATATAAACTATAAATAGCAGTGCATGTTATAAGAAGAAGGAGGGTAAGAGTTAGTTTGGAGCAGGGGTGTATTACCACACTTTTAAAAGTTTTTAGGATTACAGTAGTACTTCGGGTTACAGACGCTTCATGTTACAGACGCTTCATGTTACAGACTCCGCTAATCCATTAATAGTACCTTGGGTTAAGAACTTTGCTTCAGGATGAGAACAGAAATTGCACCACGGTGGCAGCGGGAGGCCCCAATAGCTAAAGTGGTACCTCAGGTTAAGAACAGACCTCCAGAACGAATTAAGTTCTTAACCCAAGGTACCACTATACTTTAGATCAGTAGTGAGGAACTTGCTTCCTGCAGGCTTAATAAGGTTCAGCATAGCTCCCAATTGGGCTTGCAAAGTCATTTTCCACAAAGTACTGACATCTGCCCTACACCTGATGTTATACATGATTCCAGGATAGATGCAACTATGGAGGTGGCCACAAAGGAATAATCAGGAGTTAAAGTGAGCTCCTGATTGTTCCTGAGCAGGTGGCACCCCCTATCAGCTGATTGGTGCTGACAAAATGCCCCACAGCAGTAGGGAGCTCCCCACTGGGAATTCTCTAGTGCAGCCAAAAGGAGTTTGCTCCCTATTGAAGTAGTGTGCACACAAAACACTTCCTAAAATGGAGGTTTTTTTCCTGCACAGAGTCTTAAGTTTAGACATTCCAAACTACTCTTAACCTAGGGAATATTAAAAATAAAGAAAGGATTATTAATTGGTCAAGAGCCAAACTCTTGCTGCTTTCAATTTTTTAAAGAAAATTCTTCTTTTTCCCTTTGCTATTTTATAAAAAGGCAGTGCAGAGTTTCTGTTCCAGAAATCTAGGTACTAAATGCTTTTCGTTCAGGTGCTCTGAATTCTCATACCTCCTTTTCTAATAAGCAATTAACCTTTGAGTGTGAAGAAATCCCCTCCAGTCCAGTCAGATGCCAGCTCATTCAAATAACTCATCCCACTTTCTGATTTGAAAAGGATGTGCAACCCATGTTGTGATCTCTTGTAATCAGTCTCCCTGGGGCAGGCACCCAGCCGACAGAAGTTAAACCACAGGAAACATGACTGGGATGGGTATGATCTGTGATGGAGCTGGCAGCGGAACAAAAATACAGAGAGATTGTTTGTCTTGCCACAACGCATGAAAAGAACCCTCCTTTCGGACGTTGCCAACATGTTTCTACAACTCTGGAGACAGCCAAGATGTAATAGCTTAACCACGAAATGTTCAACAATGAGATTATTCATTAGATAAGGAGGGTGGGGTGGGGGAATATAGAACCATCCCACAATGGCCAAATTGTAGTAGCTCTCAGATGGATAAGCAGAGAGATTCCATGGAGATGAGGCAGAAATTAGGTGCAATAGCACATACCTCTTTTACTTTTAATGGTCAGCCTCATCCCCTGTCTCTGGACCCAGTGATATGCAGCACAAGGCTGCCTTCAGAAGTCTTCTAAAAGTCAAATGTTTCACTGACTTCTGATGGGAGGGCATTCCACAGGGTGGGCACAACTATCAAGAAGGCCCTCTGCCTGGTTCCCTGTACCCTTACTTCTCACAGTGAGGGAACTGCCAGAAGGCCCTTGGAGCTGGATCTCACTGTCTGGGCTGAATGATGAGGGTGGAGATGCTCCTTCAGGTATGCAGGGTCAACACTGTTTAGGGCTTTAAGGGTCAGCACCAACACTCTGAATTGTGCTCAGAAACATATCATGGGTTCTCCAGATGCCCCCCTGCCAATTTGGGGAGGGAAACTGAAGGGGAGGAGAGGGAGAGAATGTTCTACTGCAATAGTGGAAGGTCATTGCATGGGACTTCCCCTTCTCTGCAAATCAATATGAAAGAATTTTTTGTTTACCAGTGCAGTTCTTAGAAGCTTATGTATTTATTTATTTTTTTTGCATGAATGACTTGATTCTACAACACAGGGGTACACAATATGGTGCCCCAACAGCCTCAGCCAGTGTGGCCATCGTTCTGGGATAATGGGATCTGAAGTCCATGATATCCAGAGGGCACTATGTTGGCGATCACTGCTCTAGCATCTTCAGTTAATTTACCCCAAATTAGAGAGCTAAGAAAGATGTAGGCTCCTAAGAATGGATAACAGAGTTTGACTTTGAGCAGTAGTATGGTGCACCCTGAGTCATTACAAATAACCCTCTGTGGTAACAAAAACATAATTCCAACTACTGAACTGATGCTATAAATGTCTCACCTCCGGGTATAAGACAGTATATAAATTCAAATAATAATAATAATAATAATAATAATAATAATAATAATAATAATAATAATTATTCATCCACTAGATTGTGTCTACAGTCTCTCTATGCCTTACAAAATTATGTTGTAGGCTTTTCTGCACAATTGGGGACCCTGGAGTTTACTCCCACAAGATATATTATTGGGCATTGTAAGATATGCTTGTCTTTGCCACCTAGCAGCCCAAAGGCAAAAGTGTTTCTTTGGAAAAGTTGAAACCGAGCATGCTCTATGCCTGTCCTTTAAGGGGGAGTTACCAAAATAGCTGCCAGATTGAGAACCTAGGGCTTTCCGATCAGAAGGTCGGCGGTTCGAATCCCCATGACGGGGTGAACTCCCGTTACTTGGTCCCTGTTCCTGCCAATCTAGCAATTCGGAAGCACGTGAAAGTGCAAGTAGATAAATAGGTACCGCTCTGGCGGGAAGGTAAACGGCATTTCCGAGCGCTGTTCTGGTTCGCTTCATCATGCCGGCCACATGACCCGGAAGCTGTACGCCAGCTCCCTCAGCCAGTAAAGCGAGATAAGCGCCGCAACCTCAGAGTCTTCGGCGACTGGACTTAACGGTCAATGGTCCCTTTACCTTTACCTTTATTGCTTCATCTTACTGGTGTACCCTACATACATTATAACCATCAACTTAATTAGCTTTGATAACTAATTAGACAAATTAATGAAGAATAAGACTATCAGTAGCTACTAGCCATGGTCATTATGGCTGGTTTCAGGGCTGGTTCTTAATTCCAATGGCAGGCAATCACAGGTGGAATGCTGCCAGATCCTGCTTTTGGGCTTCCCAGAGGCAACTGGTTAGCCACTGTGAGAGCAGAATGCTGGTCTAAATGGGCTTTTCACCTGATCCAGCTGGGCTCTTCTTATGTTGAGTTCTTGTAATTTATTTTGACGATCTACGCCCTTTCCTCTTCTCTTGTCTCTGCTATGAGCTACTTTAGCCTGAATTGCTGGGCAATTAATTTTGGGGGGAGAGGGCTGGAGGCAGGAAGTCGCACACCCCTTGTTAGTTTCCTTTGTTTCCCCTGTTTATTTAATCACAGCCAGCCTTGCAGTTGGTCATTTCATCATCTCACAGTTGGTTATGTAATCTGAGCCAAACTTCCATTTGGTTCTCTTTCGAAAGGCTTGCCATACGCAAATGGTTAATGTCCTCTCTGTCTTCCTCCTCATTCCTGGAGAAGCAGGAACATTAGCAGGTAAAACAAAACCAAACCCTGGTGCCTTCAAATAACAGAAGCAGAGAAAATGCCTCCCTCCTCTTTCTCCATATATATTTACCCCTGTGATTTTATTATGCCAACTTCCAGCCAAAATGCCTTTGGGAATGGAGAAGGTGGGGTGGGGATGAAATCCTCCACAAATCTTTATCCTTCTCATCACCACATTGAAGAGAAACTGCTGCCTTTTGAACTATGTCGTTTCAGAAATTCCTGGCCTAGTGTGTCATCCCTTTATCAATCACGCTGTGCAAATCATCCTGTCTGCAGTCTTGCTCAACCTCCTGACAGTGGGGGGGGGGGGAGCAGCTTTGTTATCTAAACTTTCCCCCTGCTCTCTAGTCAGGCTGCTTGCAGAGCATGAATGCCCAGCTTCATTCCTAAGGGGATGTTTCTGTCTCACTCCTGCAGAGTGCTGTTTTGCTCCCCTAATAGATCATCTGATCAGACACCAGCGCAATGCGCTGTCAAGCTGTTTTCGCTTGCTTGCCGTGGCACAGTTAGGGAGTAGGACCTGACAACCTGTGTTCCTTTTAAAAAACTATTCTTCAAAAGAGAAAGGGGGAAAGGGGGGGGGGATGCTTTAGATGTATGAAAAGAACACAAGTGTCAGGAACAGAGCTTCATGTGGATAGAGAGGTACGGCCACAACTTTTGATGGCCCACTTCTTTAGTAGCCCCCTACTATGGCTGCAGACAATGTTTGTGCATTCATATTTTCAGTTTCAGAGGAGGGGGATTCACTGTTTTCAGAATATGTCTTACCTCTCTTAATTTTCTTTTTCATGCCTGCTCACAGCCCAGTTTGCCACTGCTCTGCTGCCAGTCCCCACCCCGCAATTGCAAGCAACTTTATTCTCATTCACGAGATGGTCCTAGCAAATCAGGGAACATGCAGCCAGAATGATAATGTCACAACATTATGTAGCTCATCTAACTTGGTATCATTACGCCACTGAGTGCAAACTAAGGCGACTGTTACAGCTTGTGATTGTATGACTCTCTGTGGCTCATACCCATCATGATAAACCCATTATGGGACCCAAACTCTCCAAGTTTGGTACAGAAATTAGAATTTGACACTGCTGACCTACAGAACTCAACATGACTAACTTTCTATATGACAACCTACCATACAAGGACAGCACAAAGCAAAAACAACAAATGTTGTTCTGAGCTTCTTGGAGGAAAAGAAGCCTACAAATGAAATCAATTAGAAGCTATACTATTTATGTGGCAGGTATATAGATGATAGATAGATAGATGATAGATAGATAGATGATAGATAGATAGATAGATAGATAGATAGATAGATAGATAGATAGATAGATATAGATAGATGATAGATAGATAGATGATAGATAGATAGATAGATAGATGATAGATAGATAGATGATAGATAGAACTGCTCTGGAGTCTGGAAATTAAGCATTAGTTCTTTGAATTAAATAAATGCACCCAATTTCCTACTTTCAGAGTTCTGCAGAATTCTGCCTCTTTTCTCTCTTCATCCTTATAGGTCTTCATATCACCTGTGTCCTCCTTCTGGATTACTTGCGTATCTAGAATGTTGTTTCTAAGGCCCGCTGGGCTTTTAGGATCATTGAGTTCTGGCACCGTTATCAAAGTGCCTTCTCTCCTATGCATGGTCTACTGAACTTCCTGAGCTCATCTATAAACCCGCTAATTCCCCTCCCCAAAGACCCCCTTCTGCTGTGCTGCACACAGCATATGGAGTTGACACAGAGCTCTTCCAATTTTATGAGCAAGTCTGACTGACACAGCTGTGTGCCTTGCACACAATACAGCCTGTTGCCGGAGCACATCAAGCAATATTTCAAAAAAGGGGGGAGTCTGAAGCTTCTACTCAAAGAGCATTAAGGTAATAGAGATCTAGGGAGAAATTGCAAACAAAGCAAAGATCTCTTGGAGGCTATGTCATTTGCTTCTCCAGTTCTCAAGAACTCTCTCAGTTTACAATAACAGAAATGTTCCTTACTCTGTAAGGGAGAGATAGGAGTACTTGGTGTTTGAATGTCAGTGTGGAGTAGAGGTTAGAATGTTGGACTAGGACCTGGGAGACCAGGGTTCAAATCTCCACTTGGTCATGAAGCTCACTCGGTGACCTGGGGCCAGTTGCTGCCTCTCAGCCCAGCCTACCTCACAAGGTTGCTGGGGGAATTGATTGAGGAGGAGTGAGAAACATGTTTGACCCCTTGAGCTCCCTGGAGAAAAAGGTGGGATATAAATGAAATAAATAAACTAAGATTGAAACAATGTGACTAGATCAGCCCTATCTATATGGACCACCAGGATCATGGAGCTCACACATCATCTTCATTTATTTATTTATTTATACCCTTCCTTTTTCCCTGACAGGAACTGAAGGCAGCTTCCAGATAAAATAAGAATAGCTAAAAATATAGATTAGAAAAACTATTAAACATTAATAGAATTAGGTGTGTGTGTGTGTGTGTGTGTGTGTGTGTGTGTGTGATGTTATGTTATGTTATGTTATGTTTTATGTTAAAAACATATAGATACTGTAATTACAATAAAAACAGCATGGCACCAACCCTTTAATTAAAAGCAGTCAGTTCCCCAAAACCTGTTGGAATAAGAAGGTCTTCACTTGCAAGTGAAAGGACAACAGGCCAGTCTAACCTCAGGTGTGTGTGTGTGGGGGGGGTTTCCAAAGTGCCTGTATAACTGTGTCTGTAATAACTGTGTGATTCCTAAGAGTGGTTCCATAGTCCTCCTCCAGTCATGGCAAAGAAGCTAAAACGCTGCCTCTATGTTGGCTCAATTGTTGGCCAAGTAGAAGAAAGGTATTCACAAGCACCCATTTCTTCTTCATCCTGCTCAGCTGCGCAGCGGGGCAAAATCTCCTCTCATCTGCCATACACCCTGCGGCAAGCAGCACAATTTGGTGAGAGCTTTTTAAAAAAGTGTGAGAGAGTTCATTGGCTCTTCATGGCTCCTCCTTCCTTGGACTTCCTGTTGCATCTCTGTCACCATGGCAACTGGACTGTAGTTCGCCCTGCCGATCACCTGTTTTGTACACACTGGAGGAGTGTGTGTTGGGTGATAGAGATGGGGGGAGCAGAATCTGGACCCTTGCACATGCGCAATACAAGTGCAATCCCAGTTCACCCCATGGCAGCAGACAAGTGCTGCTGTCTTGTTTGAATACAATTCTGCACCCACTGACCTATTTCTGGAGACTCTGAAACCCTAAGGTGGTTATAAGAGCAAGCAAAGGAGAGGTCATGTTTCTCCCACCCAGCAACCTGTTTTATCTCACACGAGGACTGTAAGAATGATCCCATTGCCATGGAAAGAAGAGTTATGTCTTCATTAACGGTGCAACTGAACAAACATAGCTCAAACAAGACACTTTGTTTGAGCTCTCTTTATCCACTTGTATAAAGAGAGGTAAGCCCTCTTACAGCAGAACCAGATGGCTTAAATTTGGTCAGCAAGTGTTTTGTTTCCACAAAATATCACACGACGACTTTGAAAACCCCATGGTCCAGATAGCCCACAGGCTATTCAGGCCACAGGCCTGGCTTCCCATGGTGGGCATTGGGGATTTCCTGTGGAAAGGGAATCTGCCTTTACATAGGACACATGATGCGCTCTCCATTATACACAAGAGTGACCAATGGAGCATGGGGAATGGCTCTCTGGTTATCCTTTTTAGACTCAACATCCTACCAAGGCATACATTCAGAACAAGAGATCAAAACTAACTGCTTATTCCACAGAATACTGAACCTCTACTTGTTTATTCTTCTTATTTGGTGATCACTTTTAGCCGAGTAATAATTTCTTCCATAAACATAGTTTTAACAGTGAGTCCATAAGTGACCATGGAGGCCAATTCTAGATCCGCACATCCTTCCACAGTAGGGACATAGGTTTCCAGGTGGGAGTTGATCATGGTGAGGCTTTGCCAAATGTGCCTTCCTCTTAGTTTGTTTCTCCCTTTCATCCTGAGTTTGAGCATCTTCAAAGTTTATGACACCTTTGGTAAAGGCTGTTCTCCAACTGGAGCGCTCGCAGGCCAGTGTTTCCCAGTTGTCAGTGTTTATACTACATTTTTTTTAGATTTGCCTTGAGAGAGTCTTTAAACCTCTTTTGTTGACCACCAGCATCACGCTTTCCATTTTTAAGTTTGGAATGCAGTAGTTGCTTTGGAAGATGATAATCAGGCATCCAAACAACATGACCAGTCCAACAAAGTTGATGTTGAAGAATCATTGCTTTGACACTGGTGATCTTTGGTTCTTCCAGTACATTGGCATTAGTTCGCCTGTGTTCCCAAGTGATGTGTAATTATTATTTTTTGGAGACACTGCTAATGGAATCTTTCAAGGAGGTGGAGATGGTGTTTATATAAGTTAATACGTATATATAAATGCTTGTTTATTAACAACTAAACAAACCTGTCTTACCTCTTTACCTTTAGTTCTGCATATGGCTTTGTTGTATTTCACATTGCAATGTATTCAAAGTGAACTATCAGGCCAGTAACGATTTTCAAAGTTGCCCTCAGGTAGAAAGTACAGTGGGCAACCATTCAACTGAGGTGTGCTTGAGCCCATTGAGTTAAGAGAGTATATTTTTGGCCAGGATTGAGGCCCTTTTAAAAAGTATTTTCTGATTGGTGTTAGGCTAGGCTAGCTTTGAAAATGTTGACCTTTGCACGGTTCTGGAACAGAATTGTTAGCACATACATATTTCAGGCACAAAGTTAGCATATACATATTTCAGTTCAACATATACATATTTCAGTTTTACTTGGCATGTACATATTTAGACTATTTAAATTTTTAATTGTTTTTTTAAAGCATTTATGAAATAGTGTGGCTTTTAGCGGTATCTGTTTTTAAATTCATGTTGTGAGTGGGTCCTCTGTTAGGAGAAAGGCAGAATAAAAATAAAATGAATGAATGAATGAATGAATAAACATAACATTTAATCTTGTCTCACTCCATCACACAATACTTGCAGAAACTTTCAAAAACAAAGAACACTAAGGAAGGAAAGTAGATGGTGCCTAGGACTTCAGGAATCTAAAAATCCTGGAGATCCAGGTTTTTCTAATTAACTTCCTGGTCCCTGGAGGAGGATGGTTTGAAATCATTTGGGGCTAGTTACACATGCTAACATGGATTCTCTGTTTCTCCTCCAAGTCTGTGTAACTGATCTCCTTTCCACTTCTCAAAGCACTCCCAGTTCTTCATGCATATATAAGGAAAGTGTCACTTGTAAAACGTAGCACTCGCAAACAGTTAATAACACCCGCCATCCTGAGAAGTAACTATTTAATAGATCCTATTTGGGAAGCAAAAACAGAATGAATTTGGATATAATCCCGCTATTCATAGCTTGCTTGTGAATAGCCAATGAAGGCAATTGTAAAATGAAGCTGTAGGCTGATGGCTCATGGCTGGGATCATCATAAGTAAATAAATATACAGTGTGTCTCTCTCTCACACATTTGCCTTCATCCGCTTGCTAAACAGCACATTTCTCTCTCTCTCTTAATCCACAGTGACTTAAAAACAACAACCACATACAGCCATAAGAGCAATTCATTGTAACTGCTGGTGATGGGAATGTGTTGGAAGGTTGTATAATTTCCACTGACTTCAGGAAAGCAGTAAAATGCCATTCATGGGGGCTCTACAATGTAATTTTATTTTATTTTTAATGGACATCCACACTGCAGTAGAAGGGAAGGTTTATTAGGTTTATTAGGGATGGACAACTCAGCCTATTTTTGTTCCATGACAGTTTTACATGTGCTTAATAATAATATTATTGAGGTTGTACTCAATAATAGGTCAATTCCCATATTTTGTGGATTTAAGAAAATAAAAGAATTTGTATTTAAACTGAATGTGCTTCTCCCTGAACCACAATTTGAACCACAATTTTTGAATGTATCATTTCCCTTAAATATATATCTTTTTGTATGCATTCCAATGCATTTCTCCCTAAAATATGCATTTTTGTATGCATGCACTTCTTTAAAACAAAACAAAGCTACATCTTGAAAAGTGTGCAATGCAACTGATCACATCATTTTGATCTATATATAAACCTGGGGATCACAGATTCAGTCAGTTCACTCTAAAATGTGGACCAAATGGATTTCTGCTCCATATTGCATGCAGAAGTGAAGTAGTCTACCACATTGATCTCCCAGCCTCAGATTCTTCAGTCTGTAAAGATGGGACTGAAATGGCAACTGATTTCAAATTGTAAATCAGCATTTACCCTCACTAGGTCATTTGGGTCCCATTTTCACAGCACTTTGTACATTAAAAAATGCTACCGGTGCAATTAGTAATAAACTTTTAAAGCATATGGCCAGTGACTCATCTTCACATCAAAAATCCATTACAGGAACTGACAAGGGATTCCCTCAAAGGCTCCCTTGAAGATGCCCCTTTGAAAATAGGCAGCCTGAGATAGTTAAGTTGCTGAGCTGGGAACAGGATGGGGGCGGGGAGTCAAAGGGCAAATGCCCATTGCTGTTACAGGAACTTGAAGTACAACAGAACTGAGGTTGGAAGCAGGTGCAGGGGAGTTGTCTCAGCCCAGCCTCAGTTATATCCCATTCTTAGAGTCAACTCATAGGGTGCTGTCGTACAACAGAGCATGTCATTTCCCTATCTGGCAGAGTAGTGGAGAAACTGTGCCCTTTCAAGTTGCTGAATTCCATCTCCCATCAGCTCCAGCCAGCATAGCCAGTAGTCAGGGGGGATGAGAGTTGCAGTCTAGCAACATTTGGAGAGCCGCAGATTCCCCATCCCCTGATCCAGCCCAATGTTGTCCTCTCTCACTTAGCAGTTGCTCTCCAGGGTCTGTTCTGCACCACCTCTTACTTGATCCTTCCAAGTGGGGTTGAACCTGAAACCTTCAACCAGACTTCCAAACGGAAGGTTGACTGGCCAGTAGTTAAACCAAAGGCCAACAATTCTGCCTGCATTTCCACACACATCCTAGGCTTACAATTGCTCAACAAAGAATATTGGGGAGGGCAGAGGGAAGCACAAAGTCTCAGTTTCTTGCTTTGAGCAAAAGAGTTGAGACAACTGTTTAGTGCCCGAGGATCCTCCCTTGGTATATGCTGCACAAATTCACACCATCTGTTTTTCCTAACATTTGGGGTTTGTACTAGTGTGTTTTCCAGAGTAATCGGATCTGCCACATGAAACGGAGAACTGTCACTGTCCATCTGCCCATTTCTGTGTTGCACGGCGATTGGAAGAGAAACTAATAGGTGGCAGTCTTATGATTGCTACTCATTTGCAGGTAGAAACATGCCTTTTAGTGCAGAAGGAACTAATGTCAGAAAAGCAACCAGAAATAGATCAATTTCTAGGCAGCCCACAAAAGCGTTGTCAGTCAAATTGTCTGCTGGGGAAAAGAAAAGAGCTCAGCCTTCAGGATATAAACACATCAGTTATGGAATCTTGAGAATTATACTCAGTAACATTCAAGTGCCACACTGATGCCATGTGTCCAACTTAAATAAGGGAGATTACTGTTCTGATCTGTTTCATGTAGTCCAGTGTGGAAAGTCATGCTCTTAGGCTGCAATCTTATGCACACTTTCTTGAGAGTAAGCCCAACTGAACACAGTGGAAATCACTTCTTTTAATTGCTTTTAAAATGAAGGAGCACACAGAAACATGAAAATATTAGAATACCATATAAGTTGGAGGCATATAAAATAATAGGTGTTATTCCCCCCCTCCTTTTCAGGAAACATGCACACAATTCCATTACCAGTCCCAGTTCCACATCTGTGAAATGGTGATAATATAGGGCCATCTCACAAGATGGCTGCTGGGCCAAACACTTGAAAGCAATTTGCAGTCTGAAAGAGCTCTGTTAGAGATGGTGCAGCCCACTGCTGAGGGGACAGAGTTCTACATCAGTCTCCCATTCAAACCATCTTCAGATTGAGGGCCACATTTCCTTGTGGGCACCATTCTGAGGGCCACCTACCAAGGGTGGGTGGGACCCAAGGCAAAAACTAGATGGAGTGACCTATCTGAGGTTTCTACAGACACATATACCAATCAGCATCCTCCATTTGGGTTATCAGTTCAAGGACACAACCTGGCTGGTTCAGAATGTAGATTGGGGAAAAGAGTGTGACCTGGGAAGGAAGTGTGGCCTAGAAAAAAGTCCCAAGGGGTTCATAGAAAAGCCTTGTGGGCCACATTTGACTCTTTGACCTCTTTGAGGTTCACAACCCCTGAGCTATGTCATGAAAGCAGTGCCTCATAAGACTGCACGGCGAGTTCTTTTCTGTTGTCACTTAAAACAGACACACACACTTTTTCTATTTTCTCTGTGTTTGTGTGTGTGTTTTAAGGGGTAGGGGGAATAACTGGGGATGCAATGGTTAAAGAAAGAAGTTTGTTTTTGCATTTAATTTACCTCTCTTGACAGGCATTGTAAAATCGCTTGAGAAACCTTGGAAGGCCACGCTTTGTGAAAGATATTAAATCTGTCTTGGGAAGTATGGATTCAAAAGGCTGAAAGTCATTTCAGAAGTAGGCATTTGGTTTGGAAAGCTTTGGATCCAATCATACGCCCTATCCTTTCTTGCTTGGTGTTTACTGGGGGAACAGCTAAGCTTTGATATCAGACTTTGCTCTTCAATACAATCATCCCTCTGTAGGGATGCGGCTGGATTAGAAGCCATCGCTTGGCCTGATCAGCTTATTTCATGTCCATACCTCGCAAAGGGCTGTGGAGCTAGAGAAAATGAATTTCATTTCATGTTAACATGTACAGTTTGTCTTGGAGATTTAAAAACCCGCTGCTTTCCTCAACTTAGAAAAAGAGTCTTTGCTGGAAAACTATTGGACAACTCGGGTAAGATGGCTGTTTGGTGAAAATGAAATTAAAAGAAACTGACATATGTCACTTTTTTTAAAAAAAGTGCAATTTACAGACACATGAAAGGTAATAAATGGGAATTATCCCAGTATTTGGAAACTAGCAGAAATAAATGCTGCAATCTGGAGATCAAGATGAAGCCTCCCCTCTCCAAGAAAAGGGGGGTGTACGTGTCTTAAATGCGAACTTTGCTGGTAAAATGAAGGAAATCCATTACAAAAGGAAAATGTCAGTGGTTAGAACAAGCTGGGCCTAATATGGTAGCCTATTAAGCTCCAGTTTATGTGTCCTTATATTTTAGAAGGGCCCTTTCTTTCAAGCTTGCCAGGCAATGATAATATGACACATCAGACAAACAGATATTAGTCCCCTGCATAGCTAGCTCATTTCCTCCTTAGTAGAGAGTGATCATAAGGTTTCCTTAAAACATTGGAACGTTTGGTTTCATAGATTGGCTCTGCAGGCAAAAGTGAGGGAGTGCAGATATATATTTTTAAAGTGCTCTATTCCTTCACATCAATGGCAGGCTGAACCCTGGGGCTTTTTTTAAAAGGGGGAACTCACAGGAACTCAGTTCCTGCATCCCTCAGGTGACTGCCATTGCCATTCTAAGAGAACAAAGGAGGTGAGGAGCCTCTTTTTTTAGAACCCACCTCCACTGCTGAACCCCTTAGAAAAGGCAGGAGCCCATGCCTATGGGGCAACAAAGAGGTGTAATAAGCAGCCAGGACAACTAAGTACCTGCAGAATGTTTGTATGAGATGTTAACATTGTTGTTGTTGTTTAGTCATTTAGTCGTGTCCAACTCTTCGTGACCCCATGGACCAGAGCACGCCAGCACTCCTGTCTTCCACTGCCTCCTGCAGTTTGGTCAAACTCATGCTGGTAGCTTAGAGAACACTGTCCAACCATCCCATCCTCTGTCGTCCCCTTCTCCTTGTGCCCTCCATCTTTCCCAACATCAGGGTTTTTTCCAGGGAGTCTTCTCTTCTCATGATGCCAGCTTTAATCCTACTGAATGCCAGCTTTAATTCTACTGAAATCAGAAAGACATTCTTCACCGTATGCATAGGTGTAAGAACAAAAGAAGAGGCCACTGGATCAGGCCAATGGTCCATCTAGTCCAGCATCTTGTTCACACATTGGTCAGCCAGATGCCAGTGATAAGCACAAAAGCAGTGCCTTTTTATGTTCTGTTTCTGAAATTGGTCCCCAGAATTTCGGAGGTGGGGAGTTTCAGAATTTCTCAACCACTTGGAGAAATTTCAGCAAAATGCTCTTCCTGTTCCCCGCCCCTGCCTAAAAATAGAATGAATTCAGAGGTAAATGATGTTTGTCACACTATTGCAAAGCTACCAAACACTGGATCAGGTTATTATTTAGGCTGTGCACTGGACTCAGCCAAGCCCCAAGCCAAATCAGTTCTATTTTGAGAGACTTGGGCATCAGCCAAATCTGACTGAGACAGCCATAGATCACTACAGGTTGGGTTGGACAGCCCAGAGTGACCTGGGGTTGTCAGGTGGTGGGGCATCAAGCAGGAAAGAGAGGCAGGCATCCGGTGGGAAAATGCTGTGGAAAGGCCAAGACCTATCTGACTGCTGGCTGCCTCATCCCAGGAGAAAGTAAGACACCAGTGCTGATTGACTCTCCTTCCTATCCTGACACCCTGTCCCTGAATAACCCATGGCATTCTCTCCAGACCAAGGACCTTCTGAGCCACACTGCTCACTAGCTCCCTCCTGGAGTGTTTTCCCCTGGCTGGAAGGTGTCACTGAACTCCAATGATAGTTCTTGCTTGCCAGTACACTATAATGTGCCTTCCACCAATACATCTTTAACCAAGACACCCTAATGTATCTTCCGCCCCAAAACCGTTTTCAAGATCGACTACTGAACCAAATAAGAGAAAAAAGCTATTCAAGGTTAGCAACACTTTTGATTTTTAAAAAGTATTTTATCTTAAAGCTAGTTCTGATACAGCACTTTTTGTGCTATATTTATGCATGGAGGAGAAGTAGTCGTACTGCCAGAGGGATAGCCTCTTTGAAGCTTTTAAGTGCTTTCCAGGGGAGACAAGTGCTACAGCACCAAGGAGTGGAACAGCAGTGTCTCCAAGAGTTTAAGAGGTGTTTTTTTTAAAAAAATGAAACACTATTTTAAAGGCAAAAAGCAAGCAAACAAGCAAAGGAGAAAAGCATAGAGATTCATGGAATGGAGAGACAATGCAGCCAGGGCCTTAATGTTGGAAAATCTATAAAATGATGATGATGATGATGATGATGATGATGATGATAGTTTACCTGGTGCAATCCTTACCACCAGAAGTAAGCTCTATTGAATATAAGGGGCTTACCTCTAGGCAAGTGACATTAGGACTGCAGCTTTAGATAACAACAACATCAGCAACAGCAACAACAACAACACATTATTTACACCCCACCCATCTGGATGGGTTTCCCCAGCCACTCTGGATGGCTTCCAACAAAATATTTAAAATACAATAAAGTAAAAATACAATAAAGATACTGAAGAAGTGGCAGGAAAAATGAATTCCAAGGACAATAATCTGTATTTGGTCCAAGCATCCTGGAAGTAGAGGGAAGGGGTGTCAAGCTATCCACACACACACACACACACACACACACACACACACACACACACACCTTTCCATCTGTCAAGGTAAATGTCACTCACCCATCTTGTCTGTCAGATAGGACTTGTCAGGCTTGGATCGACATGCTGCAGCTATTATCACTAACACTCACCATATGCCTCCGAGGAGAGAAAATGTGACATGTGACAGATCAGCACTGATGAACAGGAAAGGATAATGAGAACATGTGCTTTCCATCCCCTGAACCAATGGTCTTTTCATAAAGGGAAGAACAGGAAACCTCACACACTTTTTAAAGCAACACACTCAACCACTAAATAGAAACCTACATTCCTCATTTTCTTTCCTTTGTTCAATGCAACTAATAGAAAGCCATCCGAAAATATAATGATTCCATCTCTATTTATTTGTATTTCTAACAACAACTGTCATCAAACATTTGGGATTTATAGTCCAGTTACTCCAAAGTCGGGGACGCAGGTGGCACTGTGGGTTAAAGCCTCAGCGCCTAGGACTTGCCGATCGAAAGGTCGGCGGTTCGAATCCCTGCGGCAGGGTGCGCTCCCGCTGCTCGGTCCCAGCGCCTGCCAACCTAGCAGTTCGAAAGCACCCCCAGGTGCAAGTAGATAAATAGGGACCGCTTACCAGCGGGAAGGTAAACGGCGTTTCCGTGTGCGGCTCTGGCTCGCCAGAGCAGCGATGTCACGCTGGCCACGTGACCCGGAAGTGTCTCCGGACAGCGCTGGCCCCTGGCCTCTTAAGTGAGATGGGCGCACAACCCCAGAGTCTGTCAAGACTGGCCCGTACGGGCAGGGGTACCTTTACCTTTTACTTACTCCAAAGTCATGCCATGAGCATTTACAGTTGTCCTTCAAGATTCCACTGTCCTACGAAGTCCTACAAGGTAGGGGGACCTATTCAGTGTGATCCCAGTTGATATCCAAAATGTCCTCAGAGATTCTTTGATTAAGATGGCCCTATCACCACCGTGGTGGATCTGAGGCAGCCTTCCCAACTCCAGATGTTTTGGACTAAGAATTCCACCAGCCACACCCAACATGGCCATGATCACTCAGGGGCTTTACTCAATTATTCCTAAGTTGGAGCCTACACTGCTTCTTGGTATGATGAGGAGATGAAATTGTGAGGCAGTAGCTACAGAAAGACTTGGGACAACTCTGACAGAACACCAGCTAGAAGAGCCTTCACTGTGGTGGCAGCAACAGCAAATTGTTATGCACCTGTCCATCGTCATGGTTCTGTCTCCACTCTGACTTGGCCGTGTGACGATGCTGCATAGAGAGTGAGATCTGGGGATACAATGGAATTTAAAACAAAACCATTTTGGCTCTCATTGTTGTAACTTGTGGGTACCCAGACCCTGAGATCATCTTCTGAGGCCCTCCTTTGTGTGCCTCCTCCTTGAGAGGTCCGGAAGGTGGCAACACAAGAATGGGCCATCTTTCCAGTGCCTCCCCATCTGTGGAATGCTCTCCCCAGGGAAGTTTGCCTGGCGCCTTCATTATATACCTTTAGGTGCCAGGCAAAAACGTTCCTTTTAAACCAGGTCTTTGGTTGATCCAATTTACATCCTATGACCCTTTAAAATGTGTTCGCCGGGAGGGGGGGCTATTGGGTTGTTGTACCTATTTTTATTAGTTATTTTGTAGTTTTATATCTTGATTTTATTATGTGAACCACCCTGAGACCCCTGGGTATAGGGCAGTATATAAATTCTACTACTAAAACAAAAACAAAAAACAGACGCACCAAATAAGTTCAGAACCTATAGCTCAACATTTTTTATATTTTAAATTAAAGCAGATGAATTACAAGGCAATCCAAATCCTAGACCATATTGCTGGAGGGGATGGGTTCTCAGTTGGCTACTGGTGGTAGTGACCGGTGAGTCAGTGTGGGTGGGGCACCATTGCTCTCCCAGCTTCCCAACAGAGTGTGTCACTGGCACTTGCCCAGAGAGAGGGGGGTGAGGTGCTTGACAATGTGCAGAGCCAATCCAATACACACTCCAATTGTCTGAGGTCGTACGCCTCTGAATACAAGTTGTTGAATTAAAAGTGGGGATGATGTGGTCACACTCAGATCCTACTTGCAGACTTCCCGTGGGCATTTGGTTGTCGCTGTGGGAACAGGATGCTGGGCTAAATGGGTTTTTGACTGGATCTAACAAGACTCTTGTTAGGTTAAGTTCTTATAATATATTTTGCCTTCTATGCCTGCTTTAGACAAACCAGGTACCTCATTTAAAAGATAATCATTCCTGGTACTATATTTTTTTTAAAAAAATGTGTCATAGATTAACAAGGGTTCAAAAAGGAGGGGGGCAAAAGCACAGCTCTAGCCTCAAGGACACGACACAGCCTTTCCACAGCCCTGATGTCAGCTTCTACTGTTTTTGCTTCTAACACTTTTAAACAGTTGGAGAACAGGAGATTTTGTTCCGAAACTGAGGCAACTCAGTGTCAGAAAGAGTGTTCAGCCTTGTTATGAGGTGCATACCTACCTGTGAGGGAGTAAATAGTCTGGTCCCTTTTGTCCAATTAGGAATAGCAATGATGATTGTGAATTCTGGCAGAGGCAAGAATGAGGTGAAGGAGGGTAAGACCTTCAGGTTAGGTGGCCAATAGCAATTGGAACGCCTGGGTGCATAACGAACTGCCCAGTCTGAAAGTAAACAAAGGAAGAGTAAATTAATTTCTCTCATAGAAAGTTTAGAGCTGTCACTGGGAAGCAGCAGAAAAAGAAGGCAAGGCTTTGCACATTGACAATCTACTGCAACTGCATGGTCAGACAAGAGAACAATAATGATCAAGAAAAAGGTGTGACCTGGTTCCCAAAAGTTTTGACTCTTTCCTGGATTTTGCTTATAACACTCAGACAAAATCTATTTCAATTTTTCTGTGGGCCTTAGTCAAATTGATTTAATTCAGCCTTGGTGGAAACTGGAAAAACCAGTGGCTACGTAGGGTGCATTCAGACACGGGGTTTGTTGCATTAGTTTTCCTGGGTATAATACTAGTGATTCTCTCCCAGTTTCTAATGTTCCTTACCTATCCTTACCGGTGGTGTGGTCCAGTGGTGTAGTGTGGGGGGCCATAGGGGTGGTTGCCCCAGATGCAGAATTTTTAGGGGTATAACATTTCAACACCCAGTGCTGCCTCAGTACAGCTGTGTGCTTCCATTGCAGGGCTCCGTTGAAAATGGCTTCTCCATGTGAACCAGGAAGTGAATTTCTCTAGACAAAGGAATGATTCTTTCTTATCTCTGTGGCTGCAATCTCCTGGGTGATGAGGATGCTGTTAGGCAATTGAATGCCCACTGTATGGCCCCGGGTGCTGGCAACCCACACTATGCCACTGGTGTGGTCAGCAAGGCATAAGACAATTGCAACTGCAGGCAGAAGTGCAGTCCTCCATTCTTCACACATACGTTATATGCTTTGAGTACAACTGAATAGGGTTCCAACACTGTAAAGCTGGAACCAGGAATCCTATGAGTCAGACCTTGGTTCCCTGCTCCACCAGTGCTATGGGTTAAAATTGAAGGCAGGTTAAGTTGGGACACAACCCCTACAGATCTGAATCCCCGTGGTCTCGAAATATGGTGATTCTAAATAGTCAACCTGTGTTGGGCCACAAAGATCCAGATCTGTAACACTGCTTCTCTCTCGGCAACTTTACATGGAATGAGGTTGCCTATCTACCTACCTGCCCAAGGACACAGACTTGTATTTCTTGTTCTGATAGTAGCTCATTGTGGGGTGGAAATATCTGTTTGAAAACAGGAAGCTGGCTGCTCCATCCTGTAAAGACTGGTCTTGTGCGCCTAACTACCCAAATGTTTCAAACACAATGAAGTTTTATGTCTTTGACTTATTAAGAAATGTGAGTGATTTCCTTGTGCATCACAATGTGGATGCCCATTAAACACATTACCAACATCAGATATGCAAGGTGGCTGCCTCATAGTTTCTACTGTTGTCCCTTCAGAACAAAGCCATCCTTGGAAGTAAATGAAAGAGGTTTGGATACAAATTCCAAAGCCAGAGAAAAAACCTTCTGAGACAGCTGAGGCAAGTGGTCTGAGAGGCATATCTTTTAATTCCTATAACAGTTACCCTATAGAAACAGGAAAGAGGAAGCTTTTAGTTTAGCAACTAACCATGAAGACTCCCACGGAGACATGCAAGGCCCCACTATATTATGCTAATGAGGGGCTAATGAACATTAAATGCTATTAGAGTTCGGTTGAGTTCAATTAATGAATCAATGGACTCAATTCCAAGGCTCAGTTGTGTGCACTTTGTGATTCATAAATGTACTTGTGGCCTTTTAATATTCTCAGCATCTGATCCAGTTCCAGAAACAACCCCATTGGATTGAGTTATGCCTCATAGATCAATCATCCCAACTCCATTTGTGTTCCTGTCCTTTCTTGTTGGATTCTGGTATAAGGCCAAAAACGTCCATAGAGCTCCATCCAGCGAGCTTGCATATAAAAGGTTATGAATTGCATGGAAGGCAACAATGCTTGGTGGAGGTATAACATTCTGGAATGTTCTGCTTGCATTGTGCCTGGGAGCCAAGTGGCTCATTAGCATCTCAAATGCAGTTGGGATACATTTATGAAAGCTTTATCCAGAAATTTATTTGGGGATAATTGGGGCCAGAAAGCTTTGATTTCCTATAAAACTTTGGTTTCCTCCATAAATATAGGTTACTCATCAAATATATATAATTTGCAGATGACTCTGACTCTGTATTAGGAGAAGCCAGGGGGATGTATTGGGCCGAGAGAACGATATACCCTCAGAATTAGCCTTTGATGTCTCTGCCTCATCAGAAGTTCAGCACCCTCACACCTTGTGATGTCAGCATCTCTTTGGCCTGAAGATGCAGTGATTTTCAAGGACACCAAAGTCAATGACTTTCAAAACAGGCAGGGGCCCTTTGAAAAAGTTAGAGATTCCACTCTTCAGGGATGGGACTAGCTGCTGGGAAGAAGCTGCAGTCTGTTGTTGTTGTTGTTGTTGTTGTTGTTGTTGTTGTTGTTGTTGTATATAAACCACCTTTCCCCCTGACATGACTCAAGGTGGGTTAAAACTAAAATTATTGTTGTCATCCATCTGTCTCAAGAGTCAATGGGAGAGTGTGCTATTGGAGAGTTGCTGTGGCTGTAGAGACCGATATGGGAGAGACATGTTTTATTGCAGATGAGGCAGATGGATGCATCTGGTTTCACTGGTGAAGATGCTCCATGGCGTTTCCCAGCAGTCATTCCTCCTCCATTCAATATAGTAAAAAGTCATAGCAATTAGGGTGAGTCTCCCTAGCCAATCAGAGGACTTAGGAGATAGAATCTTTTGGCACTCTGAGCCTAAGAACATGATGCCTCAAACCCCCTATCTCATCCCAGTCTGTGCACATATCTTCTTCTAAAGAATCCTGGGAACTGTAGTTTATCCCCCATGGAGCTACAATTCCCAGTACAGGATTCGTTGGGGAAATTCATGTGATTTAAATGTATGATGTGTACACAGCCTGAGACCCAATAGGTCTTAAGCTCAGTCTGGGGGTTAACACTGCCTATGTGAATGCAAGAAGTCAACAATAAGATTGTGATTAATATATTCTCATGATTATTGTATTACTTTGATGCATGAGTAGTTAGCCTTTTCCTGATCTTGGCTGCACTGACTCTTACCAAGAATTTGCAGTCCATTAAAATTTCTGGTGGTCTGTGCATTTACATGTGTTGATGATTTAAGCTTCATTTAAACTAATTATTTAGGGCGCTTTCAGATGCCATGTGGACTTGCTGCTATTGTGTTTGGCTTTGTATGATGGATGTTGTGTTGTTAGCCTATTTGAATTAGCAACAATTGATCTGAGAATGGGCAATGTCCTGGTGTGGACTGTGGGTTTCAGACATGTTGATTCAGTGTGCCTGTCAATCACACAAGAACAATGATCAATGGGCAAAGCTAATAGTGAAACCATCCTTTCCGACTTCATGACATCTAAGTTTAGCCAATCAAAATTATTATTTGTACCATTTATATGCACAACACTTCAAAGAACAGACTTGACAGCTTCTTGGCCCAAGGGTTTTAGAATCCAAAATGGACACTTGATAAGAAACAATTGAGTTGGGGACAGGGAGAGAGAAAAATGGAAATAGGGACAAACAGCAGAAGAATATGTGGTCATTTCAATTATACATAGTTTGGTCTGGTTATAATAGGGTATCGGAACTAGGATAATAAATGGGGCTATCGGTAGAATTAGTCTTCCTTGAAGTTCAGTAGAAAGTATTAAACATATCATGGGTGCTACTTTAAACAAATTCTGATCAATAAGGCTTTTCTTGTTTCCACGTGAAATCTTCTGTGCTAGCAGCAGGCAATCGATGGCCTTCCTTCACAGCTGGTTCTCCTGCGTAGGCACCAGAGAGTTATACACTTACCTCCCAGCAGTTTGGGGTCACATGGTCAAATCCTATAAAGTCAACACCACTGAAGTCAAAGAGCCATGTGGTTTGAAGGCTACAATGTCACCACTGTGAAAAAGCTGATGAAATCTGGGAGGCTGATGGGAGGTAAAGTGGTGGCTGGCTCGGCGAAGACATAAGGGATTCGAGTTCTGTTGCATTCTCTCTCTTTCTCATTCACATGCACAAATGCTTCTAAGACATATGTTCTTAAAATGCCTGGAATGAAGAGTTGGCTGCATATGTGGAACTCCATTTCTTTATAGTTGGTTGTTGTTGTTGTTTGAAGGAATTTGGAGAAAAGATGTGGTTGACGCTGATGCTGTCGGTGATTGTTCTTTAGTTTTTAAGAATTGTGTTATTTTGTGGGTTTTGCACATTTTTTCATCCATTTGCCTGTTGCAAACTGCTGTGTGGCTTGTGCAAAGGACAGTAGTTACAGAGATATAGATGTATAAGTCTACTGCTTCTAAAGGATACAGTTCTGATTTCTCCTGCTCCCCAGACCTAGAGATATTCATTACACAGTAACACAAACCCATTTTGATTTAAATCACACGTTTCTTGTATATTCCATTCCTGGCTCAGTGCCCAAATGCACACAGCAGGTGCTGTCTCAGGAATGTCACCCCCTAATAAAAGTACCATAACATAACACAGAGGCAATAAAACATTTTTTTGCATGGACTTTGTTTTGCCTGACAAGAGTGAATGCTTAATAAGACAGAGCCTATGAAACCCAAGGAAGATGAAGTATCTGCTTCATCATTAAGGGTTATCTTATTCTCTCTTGTTTAGGCAATGAATGCAAATAACCGGTGACAGAAGCCATGCAGGGATGTTACAGCCTATATGGTGTTTGTGGGGAAAACTGGCCTTCTAACTCAGGGTCATCCAAGGAAGCTGAATGTCGGACAGGGCCGGCCCACCCATTAGCTGTGATGAGGCAGTCACCTCAGGTGGCAGACTGGGGACAATTGGGAGGGGTGGCAGCTCTGGGCTTGTCGCCCTTGTCCACTGACTGCTGCTCTCTGCACTCCTTCTGTCTCCACCACCATCAGCATGCTGAGGTTTCCCAGACCACTTCTGGTCATCTCAGGTGGCAGGAGGATGCCCTATTTTCTGCTCTGCCTCAAGCAGCAAAATGTCTTGGGCCGGCTCTGATGTTAGAAGACTCAAGGCAGACGGAAGGAAGAACTTCTTCACTCAGCACATACTTGAACTATGCAATTTGCTCCCATAAAAGGTAGTGGGGGCTACCACAATTGTTGACTTAAAATGAGGATTAGATACATTTATGGAGGATAAGGCTATCAATCGTTGCTAGCCACAATGACTAGGTTCTACCTCCACTGCAGTGGCGGAGGAACCCTCTCCGGCACCTGGGGCGGGGCAACCCATATGGAGTGTGCATGTGCGGCAGCCTGTACGGTCACCATGCGAGAGGCAGCCCGTACAGGCACCCGTATGGATAGCATGTGAGAATGGCAGCCATATGGACTGCATGCGCCCTCAGCCGCTCTACAGCAGGGGCCATCTTATCACCACCCCCCAAGTGGCACCCGGGGCGACCCACCCCCTCCGCCCCCCACTTCGTACGCCCCTGCTCCACTGTCAGAGGCTGCATGCATCTGAATACCATTTTCTGGGAATCATAAGTAAGGAGAGCCGGTGTGGTGTAGTGGTTAAGAGCGGTAGTCTTGTAATCTGGTGAACCAGGTTCGCATCTCCGCTCCTCCACATGCAGCTGCTGGGTGACCTTGGGCTAGTCACACTTCTTTGAAGTCTCTCAGCCCCACTCACCTCACAGAGTGTTTGTTGTGGGGGAGGAAGGGAAAGGAGAATGTTAGCCACTTTGAGACTCCTTAGGGTAGTGATAAAGCGGGATATCAAATCCAAACAACAACAACTACTTCTTCTTCTTCTTCTTCTTCTTCTTCTTCTTCTTCTTCTTCTTCTTCTTCCTCTTCCTCTTCCTCTTCCTCTTCTTCCTCTTCTTCTTCTTTGCACAGGTCCTACTTATGGGCTGCCTACAGGAATTTGGTTGAGAACGCGATGCTGGATTTGATGGGCCTTTGGTCTTCTTATGTTCTTATGCAACATGGCAGTGCTGATTCTGCCTGATTCTGCAACTCTCCTGTGAGCACTCAGGATTTTCCAGATGCCCATGCCTGACTCTCTTCCTTGTTTTCCCACTCAAGGGACACACCTTTTTGTACACCTCCGGATTAAAGGGCAGATTAATGGACAACTGATCCATGTTAATTGATATTGAGTGTATGTCTCAATGATGGAACCTACTACTTCACAGCTATTGTTACAACAAGTGCATTATGTGGATGATCATTCATCTTTCTGAAAGGAAACCTCAACAATTTGTAAAGTTTTCTTCTTGCGGTGTAATTATGGAAGTGCTTGGTCATTTCACAAAACTCTGCCCTCAGGCAGAATCTTCCGTGCAAAAATTTCAAAACACTTTTTGAAAGGCAATTCTAACCATTCCTTTGTGAATAGACCCTTTAAAAGATTTGGAGGATTATAAAACAGATAACTGAAATAACAAAGTCTTCTCCTTTCAATATCATTATTTTAACACATGTCAAACCTCATTGCCTGAATTGTGAGAAGAGACCGGTTTTGGAGATCAGAGCCAATGTAGTGTAATGGTCAGTGTGTTGGACAAATAGCTGGAAAACCAGGGTTCAAATTCTTACTCAGTTTTGAAGCTCACTGGATTATTTTGGGCCAGTCTCTGTCTCTCAGTTGAGCCTACCTCACTAGGTTGTTGTGAGGATAATTGGGGAAGGGGAAACCATGGAGACTACCTCAAGCTTTTCAAAGGGAATAAGTATAATAATAAATAAATAAATAAGATAAGCTTTCCAGCCACTACGTCCTAAAGCCAACATGGTGTCCTGTCACCCCCCGGTCCAAGATTTTGTTGGACTAAAACTCATATGAGCCCCATCTAGCACAGCCAATGGTCAGGGCCCACGTTGGACAAAATAGTCCAGTATTCCAGGGGGTTGGACTAGATGACCCTTGTGGTCCCTTCCAACTCTATAATTCTATAGGGATGTTGGAAGCTTTAGTGGTAAAACCTCTAGAGGAAACCATATTAGCTACCCTGTGTTACAGCTATGAATTAATACTCAGGAAGTGATCTTCAATACACATATGATTGTAATTGATCATGATCATGTCTGATAATGGGAAGATTGTATAAAGGAAATATCTGGGGGCATCTTTAGAGAACAGGAATCCCAGATACATAAAATGGGAGAAAAGCTTGCTTCTCCTCTTCTATCCTGGTTCTCATCCCAGGATCCGTACATCTCAAGTAACTCTTCTGCTTCTATTGTTTTCCTGGATCTAGCATGCAACAAATGATGTTGTTGCTGTCATCGCATCGCCATCAGTGCTGCAGCTACAATGATTCTTGTATTTAAATATCCAGAAATTACACTTTCAATAAATACAACAATGCAATGTACAACATAACAACAGGACTCAATAGGGAAACCTGCTCTGAGTGTTGTAATTATTATAAAATAACTGTAATCTATTATGTTACATTAATGTTTGTAACTCATGCAGCTCTTTAGTGTATATGAAACAATTAAGCTTGTTTCCAAGACAGTGGCTGATATGCTTAGTAAGGGCAGCAGGCTAGGCCAAAATAGCATCAGGGCAGCTCCATCTTTTGCCTGCTTCGTGGCACAGGTAGGAAACACAGAAACACTGAACGCAGCTGGTAGCTGACAGAGGAAACCTAGAATTTCCACAGGCTGTGAAAGTCCACCATGACTTCTAAACTTCCCGAGTTTTTTACCAGTTACCCCAACAATAGTTTGTCCAGAGAGAACTCCTCTTTTCCATTTTTAAACCTGAGATTTGGAGGAATACCTCCAAAGCTGAAGTGATCTGAGCCTCTTCGTATCTTATCTGCATCTGTATGCAGAGCTTTATTCCTTAGTTCTCAATCTCCTGCTGTTATGGAAAACAGCGTGTGTGCAACCTAAAGTGAATCCAATTATTTTGACCCTCTTCTAAGTGCTAGACTCAACAGTCTCCCTCTTATCTTCCTGATAGCTTTCCCCCCTCCCCCGCCCCAGAATGTGCTGCAGAGGGGAGGGCAAATAATCAGTCCGGGGGAATGACAGTCCAGATTGGTGTCCCTAAATTAAAATATTAAGTGCTTGCGGAAGGTGTTATTTACCCTCCAGAACATCACATAGTAATCTTAAATAATTCATAGGCTGTTTAATTAAACATTGCATGGCAGGCGCAGAGGCTGCAACTTCTCTCCACAGCTCTGTTTTTTCAAAGTTGGACTGGAAGATCTCAGAGACTGAAGTCCAAAAGTGCCAAAGGATTCAGTCTTCTTTGAAGCTTGTGGGCGCGTTCCCAACATTCTTCAAGACTGAGAATGTGGTCCCCTTGATTCCCTTTTCTTTCTTTCTTTCTTCATATTCCCTGAGTTGAAATATATAATTTAAATCTGGCTTCCCCAACTTTGGTGCCCATCAGGTGTTAGGGGCGGATAAATCAAACACCCATCAACTATTGTAGTTGAAATAGGGGCAGCGGATAAATTTGATTTTGTTTTTAATTTTAATGAGAAACTGCCTAGCCAGCATTTGTCAAATCAGTATGTGAACTGAAAGCTATCTTTGAAACTGTGTCCAAAAAATGCATATGTCAGGTAAAAGTGTTCATAAACATGTGTCTGTTGGTGAAAATAGCATGCAATTATGTTAGGGGGAGATTGCTTCCAAAAAGGATTAGATTCATCAAAACTGCATGCAAAAAAGCCCTGTGTTGGGAGAAATTTGCACTAAAATTGTGATGAATTGTCATGTGGATTTTTTATTTTTTAAAAAGAAAATTTAAGGAAGTGCTATGGAAATGTGGAGAACTGCATTTAAGACTGGAACAGCAAGAAACTGAGAGAATCAGAATCTGTCCATCCCTAAAACCAAAACACTTGAAGGGCACCAGGTTGGGAAAATCTGATGAACACAGGAAGTAGCCCTCCAAAGCTGAGCTAAAAGCAGCTGCAGTTCTTCCAGCTTCCCACCATTTCCATTTTTGCTCTTTTTCCACAGCTAAAAGATAACTCTTTGCTGTGCTACCTTTAATTAATGGCAACAGGCCCATGGAGGGGAATTGATACCTAAGGGGAAGATTTGAGTTACAAGTTAGGGCTTAGCATCACAAATAGCTGACAAAGGAATCCCTTCCCCAGGATCAAGGCAAATGAAGTATGCCTTAAGTCTATTGTGCTGATTACATGTGGGAGAATAAAAAGGAGCTTGGTATGTACAACATGTAACTCTTCAATTTTTAAAAATAAAATAGCACTCCATCTATCTCCTGTTCATCATTACTTTTCCTACTGTCTCTACTAAGCATGAATATCTCTACTATGAGAAAAGACCCCTCCCCCCAGTAAGGACCAAGAACTTTACTCAACCTGTTTGGCCACATGCAGCCAGGAAAAAATGGCAGGCTTCATGGGCTCACAAAACAAGCCCCTGGTCCAGCTAGTTCAGAAGCAAAGATCACCAGTGTTGAAGCAATGATTTTTCAACCTCATCTTTGTCGGACTGGTCATGTTGTGCAGATGCCTGATGATCATCTTCCAAAGCAACTACCTTATTCCGAACTTAAAAATGGAAAGCACAATGCTGGTGGTCAACAAAAGAGGTTTAAAGACTGTTGCAAGGCAAATATACAAAAATGAAGTACAAACACTGGGAACTGGGAAACACTGGCCTGTGAGTGCTCCAGTTGGAGAACAGCCTTTACCAAAGGTATCATGGGCTTTGAAGACACTCGAACTCAGGACTCAAGGGAGAAATGTGCTAGGAGGAAGGCACGCTTGGGAAATCCACACCGTGATCAATTCCCGCCCGGAAACCAATGTCCCCACTATGGAAGGACATGTGGATCCAGAATTGGCCTCCACAGTCACTTACGGACTCACTGTTCAAACCGTGTTTATGGAAGATAATCTTACTCGGCTACGAGTGATCGCCAAAGAAGAAGAAGAAGAAGATTTACAATAGAGTTTCACACTGGAGACATTGCCAGCCCTACATGGAGATGCCAAGGGTTGGACATGGGACTTTCTGAATGCAAGCTGATGTTCTATCACTGACCTATAGTCCTTCCCTAATGCTGCATGTGCAGAACTCCACTTTCCTTTACTCACTTTTCCTCACATATCCCCACTATCTGATCCAGAGGCTGGCATTCAGTGGAGAAGAGAGAAAGGGAGAATTTCACTGCACAAGCGGAGGTTGTGCAAGCATGAAATCAGGATGGTGGATTTAGTTGGCCCATTGGCTTAATCCAGCAGACTATTCTTGTTAAGGTAAAGGTAAAAGACCCCTGGACAGTTAAGTCCAGTCGAATTTGATTATGGGGAGTGGCGCTCATCTCCTCTTTCAGACCGAGGGAACCTGAAAGTGGAGCAGACAGTTTTCCAGGTCATGCGGCCAGCATGACTAAACAGCTTCTGTCGCAACGGGACACCATGATGGATGCCAGAGTGCATGGAAATGCCATTTACCTTCCCGCTGCAGTGGTACCTATTTATAAGCAGAAAACCTCTAAAAACAGCATAAAAATAATATCACAATAATAATCAGTGGAAGAAGAAACTATGAGCAAAAATTTAGACCTTGTGGCACTTTCTGCTTAGTGGCTATTTGGGTGGCAAACAATGCCAGAGAAAATGGGACATTCCTTATAGAGAGGCGGGAAAGGAGTCTTTCCTTCCATTTGTATCATGGTTCTGCTATGTTATCCTTCAGAAGCACTGCCTAGGTTAGATCGGAGCCTTTTGTAAAACATACTTCGTTTCTATTCAAAATGTGTTCCTTAATCAGCACATCCACTTGGTCCATCTCTCCTCAGGCACACTGCAGCATTGTCAACATGTTAAGGAGTTAAGCATTACCAGCTCCTATTACTAATCCAAAGTTCTCAGGGCTATTACTGTGATAGTGTTAAAGCTCTTCACTTCATCTCGAAACACTCTGGAGTGCTGATGATTCAAATACAGCTCCTGATTGGCAAGATGTTGGAAACAAAGAGGAAGTTCACTCAGAAAGAAATGGAAATGGAAAGGAACTAGGTAACTCATAGGCCTCTCAGGTGCCTAGCCTGAAAACTTTTGGGATGATGGATTGAGAGCCCATTAACATCCAATCAGTGTTTCCTGTCTTTTATTGAAATAAGTTTTACTGAGAGCACACACATTGAAATCAATGAACATGACTAAGTTAGGTCCATTAATTTCAGTAGGTCTACTCTGAATAAGACATTGGTAAATGCCACCCAGAATCTTTCTTACCTTTAAATGCCAGCTAGACATAGAGCAGTGATAGTTTTTTTTGTGGGGGAGGGAATGGGTGGCCTGGCCTAAAGTTGGGGTGAGCAAAGAGGATCTTAAATAGGACTGCTCAGTCATGGATACAGCTGCTGCATAGAACTGCTCAGTCATGGATACCACTGCCTCTTTCCTTGAGTCACAATGACTGAATATGTATATGAATATGTATCCACCATCCACATGCGGGTTCATGACTAAGGGCTTCCAGATGTCACTGTCCTGGCCTGCCCCTGTTATCATTTACTGATCAACACGGGACTTTGGGGGTGGGCTGGGCTTGGGGTGGGTTTTTGGAAGACGCCTGTGCGTGAATTTGTTTTATGTGTGTAGATCTGTGCATCCTGACCAACACACAGTCTTCACAGTAAGGCTCTAGTTTGATGGCATGAGTATCACAATGACTGGTAGATTCTTACTTGCTGTAGCCTTCATCCGCCTTCACAGCCATTGTAACACTGTAATATACCGCTTGTTATCTTCCTCCTGTTCTGCCATTGAGGACTTGTTGGATCATTCTTTGTCTAGCTCCTCCCCTTTGACTTTACTGCCTTGCGTGACCCTGCTGGGAGTACGAGACTCCCAACAGCTTCGCTCACAAGGGTCATAGGAATGTGCAAGCCCACTCACCACGACAAGGTGATGATCCAGCGAGTGATGATCATCACTCCTCCACCGGCACACCCCCACCCCAAATCCATTCCAAAGGTCCCACAACCCTCTGGAGCTGATTTTGAAGTTGCACAGAGGACTGCAAGGGAGAGGAGAGGAGAAGAGAAAGTCCTGTTCTGCATGTGGTCTGTTGCAGTGAAACAGGAACACTGGATAGCACCCTAACGGACTTGATAGTGATCTTCAGATATCTCAAGAACTATCACATAGAAGTTGGAGCAGAACTTGGAGTTGGATAAGAATTTCTCCTGATCTACATACAGTGGTACCTTGGGTTAAGAACTTAATTCATTCTGGAGGTCTGTTCTTAACCTGAAACTGTTCTTAACCTGAAGCACCACTTTAGCTAATGGTAATTTCTCCATAATATAATACTTTTTTGCATGTTATTGCCACAAATACTGTATATGCATTTTAATGCACACTTTCCTCAGGATATGTATATTTGTACACATTACCTGGTTGGAGAGCTGCATTGAAAAATTTGTAGGGTGAATCTTGAAAGACTGCTGTATTTCAGTTCCCATACTGTTTCAGAAAGTGTGAATTAGGTCAATTACCTTTAAATGGAAACTGAATTGAATTTCTCCCCCCCCCCTCCCTGATTTTGACTCATTAGGCTCTGCCCCTGAGCTCTGCTCAAGGGCCAGAATTTTTGAAATTAAAAGTTGGCAACCTTCTGTGCTAGCAACCTTCTGTGCTGACAACTATTTGTGCCAGTGATATTTCCCCATCCAGTAGAAGGAGGGAGTGTGGGGGCACACCCCCAGACTATATTTTTTGCAACAATCAGAGAATTTTTTTCAGTTCTTTATTATTTCTCATACTTTCTCTCTTCTATGCACCACAGCTCCTGAGTGTAGTTTAGCTTGGGGAAAAATCAGAAATTTACATAAATTGAAGCATTTAATCCTTTAGAAAGAAATAATGAATGAATGAATGAATGAATGAAGCAAACTTGATGTGATTATACATATAATTCCATTTGTGCAGTAATGAAGTAATGCACAAATGTGCTCCTGCACATTGGTAAAACTCTGTGAAGGGTAGATTTTGATACTACAGTGGGAAGAACCACAGGAAGTTTGCTTTCTTGCAGTGTGCATGGATTTCTGTAAAATACTGCATCCAAAAAAACAACAACAAATCTTGATAGAATCATGCAGTCACACCCATATGTGTGTGTGTGATATAATGTTTTATTGGTGTACATCTTCTATGAAATGAAGAAGCAAACAAACAGAACAACAGATAATTCTTAATAACAGCATTCACAAATAAGACAAAGTAAAGAGATGGAAATTTGTTCATTCTGTCAGCATTGTGTCAAGTTTTGCCTGCATCCAGTGGTGGCTGGTTGCAGGCAAATATGGTACTACCGTGCCAACCTTGGTGTGTCCTCAACCCGCCTCCCCCACCTGCTTGCCTTCTTTCTTGCCACCAGTTCAATGGTGATCCTGCCTCTCAGCTTCCCCCTCTTTAGTCTCCTTAGACTCAACTAGTTGGATGTGGCTCAAATTACTGTTTGGGCTCCCTGTGTTCCAACCCAACAGTCAGAATAGGCACAAGCCACCACTGTCCACATCAGCCTATCTCTTGAATTGAATGTCTGCTTACGCTTCCAATTCCCATGCATTTCTGCAGCATAGATTTATAAGCATTAGTATGAAAGTATTTTGTACGGTTATATGCATTGATCAGATCCTCCAGGATTAAATCTTGTGTAGTCCTGACCATTTTTCAACACTATTTTTGTTTTATCTTAAAACAGAGTTCAAAATCTCTTCCAAAATCCTTAGCCACAAACCCTGAGTTGGTTCAAGGACAGATCCAGAGTTGGGTAGGTAGCCCCTAGGTCAAATCACCCTCGGCCACAGAACAGATAGTGTAGCTCCTGCACAGCCCTACTTGTTACTGGAGTGTATATGTAAGGGCCACCTTATGTAACCACCACAGTATATGTATATAATAGTACAAGTATAACAATTCAAATGCGTTTGTGTGTTTGTGTGTGTGTGCTTGTCTTCAAAATTAAACAACCAGGTGCAAATTAGACAAATAATGCATGTGGCTATCCTAAACATTATGATCGTCAGAAAATCCCATATCTAACCATGCAAACGTAAACTCCAAAATCTGGAGAGAATTTCCAAGGAGAAAAAGATGTTAAAATATATTTTTTTCAGAAACATTAGCAGCAGACATAGACACCCTCTTATTAGTGACCAGAATCCCTCCTGCCCAATAGATCAAATGCAAAAACCGTCACTGAAGCATCAACAGCATGATGGGGAAAGCCTGCTGTAAAAATATTGCTGATGCAACTTCATGACAGGTACCAGTTTCACCAATCCTCTTTGATCTGACATAGTAGACTGGGAACTAATTCCCAATTTCCTAGTGTATACCTGCTATCGTGTGAGCTGCACTTCCAGACTTATATGCTGGGCAGCTGTGATCATTGAAACTATTTGCTGGATTGGTTTTCTTTTCCTAATTCCCATATTTAAAAATTACTTTTAAACAAAGTGATCGTTCCTCTAGCAGTTGGGTGAATAAATCACCCCAGTCTCCCCCTCTCCATCTTTCCATCTCTCTTTCACTCTCTCATTTTTAATTCCCGTCCCCCACCAGTGTTTTATGAACTGCTGCTAGTCTAGTGGACTCATATGATATGTTGACTGTCTTCCCATCTGTTTGGCTGTGATTTATCCAGATTCCATGCAGATAAAGAAGAGCTGCTCCATCTGACTGGCTTCCCAAGGCTACATCATAAACAGCAGGAAGGACCACCTGCTACATAGAAGCTATTTTACATCTAAAAGGCTTGAAGGCCCAATCCCAGTTGAATGACAGCAGGACTTGAAGAGGCAAGACTTGCCAGTGAATTTAGAATAGCTCATATATATATATATATATATATATATATATATATGCAGGTTTTGGTGTCCTCGGGTGTCTTCCCGTGTAAAAGTTGGGGTGTCTAGGCGACGTTTCGACGAGGTCTCACTCGTCATCTTCAGGCTGGTGCTTTCGGCTTCTTGTTACTGGAACAGAGCGGGATCTCAATGTTTGAGTTCCTATAAATACTGTAGAGGGGGTGTGGTGTCTAGCCTCCAATGTTCTGGGCAGAGAGGAAGTTCCCAGGCTAGTGTGCCTTTTCTTCTTTTGTTCCTTAATTACTTGAGAGATACCTTGAGTGATTTCTTGAGTGATATCCTGAGTACCACTTAGGTGGGTCATTAGGTGTGGATTAGTTGCTAAAGTCTTTGTGTCTTGACCTCTTGAACTTTGTGAAGAGTTTTCCTGAGAAGATGGCTGTATTGCACTTAGTTGTGCTTTGGCTTGGCTTCGTGTATAGGGGCGAGCTGTGGTTTTGTGGCTTGTGTCAGCCAGATCTGTGTAGGGATTGCAGGGGGGTGCAGCATCCGGAGGTGCCACCATGGATTGGCTACTGGATGGTGTCAGTAATTCATCTGTGGAGAGGGTCTGGGTTTGGGTCTGGTGTGGTTGATTGGTGTTGGCGTTCTGTGTGCCTCTGGATCTGGTGTCAGTTTTTGTGGGGAGGGCTAATTTCCAGATGTCTGGCAAGCGGGATGTGTCGTCACGCTTGTTCATGTTGTGAGGGTGTTTCTCTATCTCGATGGCTTCCATGATTATTCTCTTGTGGTGATGTTCCGTGTTAAAGAGCAATTTGGAATCTGCAAAATTAATTTCGTGTCCTGTTTCTTTCATGTGTTGGAAAAGAGAGGAAGTTTTTTCTTCTTTTTTGACGGCATTCTTGTGTTCTGCGATACGTGCATTTATTCGTCTGTTTGTTTGTCCAATGTACGTGGCTGGGCAGACTTTGCAGGGTATTTCATAGATCCCTTGGTTTTCCAACTGGATTTTATCTTTGGGGTTTCTGAGGATATTGGCTATTTTTTGGTTGGTGCAAAAGGCTGTTTTGATATTGTGTTTATGGAGGATTTTGCTAATTTTATCTGTAGTGCCCTTGATATAAGGAAGGAGGGCCATGCCATTGTTTTCTTCTGTGTCTTGGTTTTTGGGGGGTGTTTCCTTTTGGATTAGCTTCGTAATCCTGTTTTGCTGGTATCCATTGGCAATTAACACATTTGAGAGATTCTGTAACTCAGTTGTCAAGTGGTCTTTGTCAGCCAGGCGTTTGGTTCTGGAGATGAGAGTCTTGGCTACGGAGTTTATTTGTGCAGGGTGGTGGTGTGATTGTGCATGTAAGTAGCGGTTGGTGTGTTATGTAAGTAGCGGTTGGTGCATGTAAGTAGTGCATGTAAGTAGCGGTTGGTGTGTGATATGTTGACGACACCTTTGTAATTTGGCCACACGGGAAGGAAAAACTGGATAGCTTCCTCACACATCTCAACAACTTACACCCCAAAATACAATTCACTATGGAAATAGAAGCCAACAACCAACTTCCCTTCCTTGACGTCCTAATCTACAAAAAACCTGATGGCTCCCTAGGACACACTATCTACCGGAAAAAAACACACACCAACCGCTACTTACATGCACAATCACACCACCACCCTGCACAAATAAACTCCGTAGCCAAGACTCTCATCTCCAGAACCAAACGCCTGGCTGACAAAGACCACTTGACAACTGAGTTACAGAATCTCTCAAATGTGTTAATTGCCAATGGATACCAGCAAAACAGGATTACGAAGCTAATCCAAAAGGAAACACCCCCCAAAAACCAAGACACAGAAGAAAACAATGGCATGGCCCTCCTTCCTTATATCAAGGGCACTACAGATAAAATTAGCAAAATCCTCCATAAACACAATATCAAAACAGCCTTTTGCACCAACCAAAAAATAGCCAATATCCTCAGAAACCCCAAAGATAAAATCCAGTTGGAAAACCAAGGGATCTATGAAATACCCTGCAAAGTCTGCCCAGCCACGTACATTGGACAAACAAACAGACGAATAAATGCACGTATCGCAGAACACAAGAATGCCGTCAAAAAAGAAGAAAAAACTTCCTCTCTTTTCCAACACATGAAAGAAACAGGACACGAAATTAATTTTGCAGATTCCAAATTGCTCTTTAACACGGAACATCACCACAAGAGAATAATCATGGAAGCCATCGAGATAGAGAAACACCCTCACAACATGAACAAGCGTGACGACACATCCCGCTTGCCAGACATCTGGAAATTAGCCCTCCCCACAAAAACTGACACCAGATCCAGAGGCACACAGAACGCCAACACCAATCAACCACACCAGACCCAAACCCAGACCCTCTCCACAGATGAATTACTGACACCATCCAGTAGCCAATCCATGGTGGCACCTCCGGATGCTGCACCCCCCTGCAATCCCTACACAGATCTGGCTGACACAAGCCACAAAACCACAGCTCACCCCTATACACGAAGCCAAGCCAAAGCACAACTAAGTGCAATACAGCCATCTTCTCAGGAAAACTCTTCACAAAGTTCAAGAGGTCAAGACACAAAGACTTTAGCAACTAATCCACACCTAATGACCCACCTAAGTGGTACTCAGGATATCACTCAAGAAATCACTCAAGGTATCTCTCAAGTAATTAAGGAACAAAAGAAGAAAAGGCACACTAGCCTGGGAACTTCCTCTCTGCCCAGAACATTGGAGGCTAGACACCACACCCCCTCTACAGTATTTATAGGAACTCAAACATTGAGATCCCGCTCTGTTCCAGTAACAAGAAGCCGAAAGCACCAGCCTGAAGATGACGAGTGAGACCTCGTCGAAACGTCGCCTAGACACCCCAACTTTTACACGGGAAGACACCCGAGGACACCAAAACCTGCATTCCTGTACCCGTGAAAATCTACGAAAGCATATATATATATATATATATATAACAAATGTTTCCAAATAATCTTCAGATTTCTACAGGGGACTTGCAAATCGTTTGCACTTCTTTGGTTACAATTCATTTAGATTTGGAAAAAGCTTCATTTCAGATGATAAGGGTGCTTCCGAAGCCTCCCCTGCTTGCCTCCCCTGCTTGCATGTGTTTTCTTTCTTCATATTAACATATTTTCTTTCATGTTTCTCCTACTGTGGATTAATAGTGGACTTAAATATGGAGCGGGTTTGCAGTAATAACCTTGGGGGATCCCCTGAGCACATGCAATGCATCTGATTCCACATGCTCACACTTCAGCTGAATCTTCAGCTGTCAGGCGAAAAGTGAAAACAATGAGATCAGCATGGGCTGTGGTGTCTGCACAATCTAAGATGTGGTTTCTTTTATATGTATATATATATGCCACATCTTTTGCCAGTTTTGCCAGGGGGCTTACGCTGATACGCTTTTTGAATAAAACAGCCGGCCTGTACACACAAACAAAAGCTAGGCTACAATCTCTCTCCCCCCCCCCCACGACCAGTTAAGTTTCCTGAAAATATTTTCTCCCTGCAAAAATGGAGGCTGATATCCTGCTGCTTTCTTGGTGGAGGGAGCAGCTAGGGAGTGCATTGTCAGTATGTTCTTTCACGACACCACTGCTATGCATAGACTGCCAACACAGGTGCTGTATGTTGCAGTAGATTTTGTGATCCAGACTCCCAAGGTTTGGCCTGAAACCACCAAGTCCTATCAGCATGAGTCACGGGAGAGTCATTAGGTAGAGAACAACTAACAGTTGATGACTGTTAACCCACTCTGGATTTACACCAGCAATGTAGAGGTTGAAAGACTCCATATGCCATTACCAATTCCCCAAGCCATCATAGCCTTCATATTTTTCACCTTACCCATTTAATGAATTGTTGCAATAACTAAAAGTCTGGGGGAATCGTTATCTAACGATCGACAACTGTATGAGTTCAGCCACCTGCTTGAGAAAATGAACAGAGCTCCAAACTCCATCCTCCTTCATTTTAATGGGAACCATAGGGCTACAATCTGAAATACCTTTTAATTGTTTCCATGGGAGTCTACCTGAAAGTAATAACGAATGTAGCCTTATTTTTATTTATTTAAGACATTTTATACCACTTAATTAAACACATTTCTAAGCCATGTACCTAAAAAAAGTCCACAGAAAATGGGACAATAGTACAGTAAAAGTTTTTCATAAAACTGAACACTACCTTACGGAAAAGAGAAACAAATTACTCACTGGGTTGATATCCAGAGTAGATGACAGCTGTTGTTTCATGTGTAAAATAATCTACTCAATGTTTGTGAATTAAATGTGAACATTAATAATAAGCTATGCCAAATACTCTAGAATTAAATGAACTTTGAAAAGCCTCCATCTCTTCCCCAAATCATAACTCTTAATTTCCAGTTTGGTGTTGGTAATGCTGATTAAATATTTTCCACAGATTCCCCCTTGCCCATTTTCCAGTCCTTTCACATCCCTCTTTCCCTTCCAGCCTCTGCGTACTTGTTTCAAGTCAAAAGACATGTCATGAGCTACTACTACTAATGATAGGAATAACACTTTCAAAAATATGCAGAACTAGACTATTTAGACATCTTATGATAGCCGATAGCATGTTTTTGGTACAACCTGGAGTAAGTAAAAACCTTCCCCCTTTTTTTTTTAAGGTTCCCCTCTTCTGTTGGGGGGGGCGCGGAGCAGCTAAGTTTAGTTCATAATAATTGTGTGATAATGTTAGCTATTTTTCAATGTCCCAAATGCCATAAGATGTGAACATGGAGGCTAAAGTTCAAATGAAGCTGTCTCTGAACAGTTTTACAGTGGTACCTCTACCTACGGACTGCGAGAAGCAAAGCTACAGGGAACCAGGCAGAGGGCCTTCTCAGTAGTGGTGCCCGCCCTGTGGAACACCCTCCCATCAGATGTCAAATAGATAAACAACTACCTGATATTTAGAAGACATCTGAAGAGGCAGCCCTGTTTAGGGAAGTTTTTAATGTGTGACATTTTAATGTATTTTTTAATTTTTGTTGGAAGCTGCCCAGAGTGTCTGGGGAAACCCAGCCAGATGGGCGGGGTACAAATAAATTATTATTATTATTATTATTATTATTATTATTATTATTATACATGTGAAGAAGTGAATGCCTTGTATGGATTTTGGTGTATTGGAATGGTCTTGTGACTATCTCAAATAACGCCTAGTGAAAAACTATTGTAACTGGAATGATTCCAGAGATGGTGAGTCTCGACCTGAACCCGTGTCCAAGCATTCACAAGACCCTTCCACTGCACCAGACTTCAGTGTACAAGTCAACTTGGACTAACTTCATTACTCAGCTTTCAGTCACCGTGCAATAATTCATCACAGATAAAGCAAATACGGCAACGGACAACTTTAGTTGTGTGATGCTAAAAGGCAGTGATCCACATATTAGATCACCACAGTTTGATTGATGCTGAGCATGTATGTCTACTCAGAAATAGGGTCCAGTAACTTCAATAGGACTTACTCCCTGGTTAAGCATACACTATATGCAATGGTTTGGGCAACCTGTGTCCACCTCAATGTAATTTCATGTGGTGGCAAGGAAAGAGAAAAAGGCAGGAAGGGGTGGCAGAGAGAAACAGAAATAGAGAAAGGGGAAATAGAATGTCACGGCTGCTGATTCTTCTAGACCTGTCAGCGGCTGTCGACATGGTCGATCATGAACTCCTGGGCCACCACCTTGCCGACGTAGGGATCCAGGGCACAGTCCTTCTGGTTGGGGACAGAGGGTGGCACTTGGGGGGGAATTGTTGATACTTCACTCCTTGGTGTGTGGAGTGCAATACCCAATGCTTTTCAACATCTTTATGCGCCCCCTCGCCCAGCTTGTCCGGAGTTTTGGGCTGGGTTGCCATCAGTATGCTGATGACACCCAACTCTATCTGTTGATGGATGGCCATCCTGACTCGGCCCCAGACACACTGATCAGATGTTTGGAAGCTGTGACTGGATGGTTACGTGGGAGCCGGTTGAAGTTAAATCTTTAGAAGACAGAGGTTCTTTGGCTGGGACAGGACAATATGGGATTGGGGGGGGCAACTCCCATCTCTTGCGGGGGTGCAATTAGTGCCAGCACCATCCGTAAAGAGTTTGGGTGTAAGCTTCGACACCTCCCTTTCCATGGAGGTGCAGATTGCAGCTATAACGAAAGCGGCATTTTTTCATCTCCGCCAAGCTAAGCAGTTGGCTCCTTACCTCTCTCGCCCTGACCTAGCCACTGTGATCCACTGCAACGGTCACCTCCAGACTGGATTATTGTAACTCGCTCTACGTGGGGCTGCCCGTGAGACTGACCCAGAAACTCCAGCAGGTGCAGAATGCCGTGGCGAGACTCCTTACAGGGTCCTCGCTGCGAGATCACATTCACCCGGTGCTATACCAGCTGCACTGGCTTCCAGTGGAGTACAGGATCAATTTTAAGGTGCTGGTTTTAACCTTTAAAGCCCTATACAGCCTAGGACCCTCGTACCTACGGGACCGCCTCTCCTGGTATGTCCCACAGAGGAACTTATGGTCTTCAAATAAAAACATCTTGAAGGTCCCAGGCCACAGAGAAGTTAGGCTGGCCTCAACTAGAGCCAGGGCTTTTTCGGCTGTGGCTCTGATCTGGTGGAACGCTCTGTCACAAGAGACTAGGGCCTTGCGTGACTTCACATCTTTTCACAGGGCCTGCAAGACAGAGCTGTTCCACCAGTCCTTTGGTCAGAGTGAAGGGAGATGGGAAGGGTTTCTCTCAATATTCTCTGTACCTTGTACCTTGTACCTAAGAAGGGTTGCTCTCAAATATTATCTGCAGTAAATTCCTGTGCTAATCCTGTTTTTGCAGTTGTGGTCAGGCAGTTAGCAAACAATGGCTGTTTACTAACTCTGGCAGGTCAAGAGTCCATTTCCTGCCATGCTTTTCCTGCCTAGTAATGCAAAGATAATAAAGACCTGTATAAGCAAAGGGGGAAGTGCTTAGCTAGCAGAAAGATAGGTATGAGGAAGATGGAATGTTTAGCAAGCAGTATAGATGTGTTTAGCAAGCAATATAGATGTGCCATACAAGGGAATAAGTTGAACATTTGCCAGCTGATTGGGGAAGTTTGGAGAAGGAATGGGAGGGGGGAGAATGTTCAGAAAAGTATAAGAAGGCTTGCTGAAGTGTATTGCTTTACAGCCAGTTTTCAGGAGCTATCCTGCTGGTTGTCTCTGTGCACAGATTGTCTCTGTGCACAGATTTCAATAAACTCTTTTTCTCCAAAGAAGATTTTGCTTTCCTGGTACTTTTGTTCCCTCCAAGGTCCGGGGATGGCGAGGCTGATGGATCCCTAGGTAAATAAGGCTTTAAGGGCACAGCCTGACTCCCTCCTTTGGCAATCTTCACAGAATCTCTAGCCCAATGGTTGCCATCAGTTTGATTTCAATTAATTTTATAATGAATGATGTACTATTTAGAATGTTGTACTATTTTATTGTTGTTAGCCGCCCTGAGCTCGGCTTCGGCTGGGGAGGGCAGGATATAAATAAAATTTATTATTATTATTATTACACTGTCCCCTTGCCTCTTTCCTTGCCCACCTCAGACTTTGGCCTCACCCACCATTGGCATTTGTCCCCCTACAAATTAGGCTGGACAGACTGCAGCCCTAAAGAGAGAAAAAGCTTTCCTCACTCATGGTGTATAAAATTGCAGCCTTAATGTGTTAGCCCTTCCCAAGTTTCAATACATCTTCCATCATGTCAAGTTAGGGTAGTTTGTCAAAGTATCAGGTTATCCCGATAAAATGCATTAGCGTACCACATTTTGTCTTTGTGTTTTATGGAATGTGATGGTTTTCTGGCTTAATTCATTTCCAATACAAAGCAAGCCATGGAGTCTTCTGAAATTTCAGAAACCCAAACACTGGCATATTTGCTTTGGGATTGTGGCTCTGATTCGATATGGTCAAAACCTATGTCACAGAGGACAGCTTCAACAAATAGAGTCAGAGTTAACATAACATCAGGGAAGCTACATAGCTTCGAGAAAGGAGCCCAGGATCTTCCCCTGAACAATCTTAGTTCAGGTTACAGAAAATTTTATATGCTTGCGAATGAATTTGCTTCAAGGTCTCTGGGCTCAAAACACATGTGATTTGCAGCATTTTGGAATGATTTCTACCTTGCTCTGGAAATGCCAAATGAATGAGCTGGGAATGGATCTCACATGTGTGTTACCTCCACGTAATAAATAAGGCAAGGTTACCCAGTCGGCTGGATATTTCTCTTATAGTTCCTGTGGACTGGTGTCAAATTCCTAAGGTAGCATAAACCAGCATTGCCCAGCTCAGTTCTCCACATTTAAGTGGAACCCTGCATAGCTGGACATCTCTGTCTCTTGGATAGAATGTCAAACTGATTGTTCTGTTATTTGTAATCATTACAGATCATGCGACTCCTTTTCTTAAAAGTGTGGAGGTGGGAACTGCAGTGCCCTGTTTAAATTCTACCATGTGTCAAAAAAAGCTGAACCAAAATGTTCCCCCCAAATACAAAATATCCTCAATAACAGGACATGAACTAGGCAGGAGTTTTGATTATTTTTGAAGTATGGACCAAAAGCCATATGTCAGGAGTGCTCTGATGGTGTTTCCTGCTTGGCAGGGGGTTGGACTAGATGGCCCTTGTGGTCTCTTCCAACTCTATGATTCTATGAAAAGCAATAAAACTGTTCAGAGACAGCTTCATTTGAACTTACTAGATTTGAACTTACCCGTAGTGACTTCACACTCTCTCCTTGTTCCTTTCAGAGAAAAAACAGCCTGTGAAGGCAGGAGTAAGTAGGCTGGTTGGCACCTTTCCTTTCTCTTCTCCCATTAAAAGCGAAGCCCACATGGTTCATGTTTCCACACCAATACAGCATCATTCTAAGGACACATTCAAGGTGGAAGGGGAAACATAGCTTTAGACCAGGCGGTCAGATGACAGATTTTTCTTTGAAGGGCCGTCCAGTCCACATCCATTTGAAAGATAAAGAACCATAAGGAGGGACTGCAGCAGGGACCGTGAAGATGCCAATGGATGATGAGCACCTGAACAGCAGGTAGAAAAAGCACAGAAAAAGCACCTGGTCACAGTCTTTCACACTATGATGTGGATGCATTGTATTTCAATTTAATTATATGCATTATTCTTTCATTCACATCCATACTTATAAAGTATGTATAATAATAATAATAATAATGATAATAATAATAATAATAATAATAATAATAATAATAATAATAATAATATAAACCCACCCTTCACCATAGGGCCCAGGGTGGGTCAAAACAATATAATGCATAGTGTTAAAAACAGTTCAAAAGTATTTACCATCAGAAGAATTGTGTGGCATCGCTGTTAGTTTGGTTAGATAGGTAGATAGGTAGATAGATAGATAGATAGATAAGATAGATAGATAGATAGATAGATAGATAGATAGATAGATGATAGATAGATAGATAGATAGATAGATAGATAGATGATAGATAGATAGATAGATAGATAGATAGATAGATAGATATTCTAATGATCTCTTACAGCCATCCATATGGCCTCACCTTTGCCCTCCCTGGGGGCTCTTCTAGCTCCCATCCCTCCCTCCCTCTTCAGAGGCCTCTAACACCAGGGCAGGCTGGATGGCCTTCCTGGAGCCTACACCATATGCAGTCAAACCCTGGCCATATGCAGTCCACCCATTTCGCTTCAGGTCCCCCACTTTCCCTCAAGCCAACTCCATTCTCAGATGCCTTACCATGTTGGTGGATGGCACTGGATTCTTCAATTTTTCTGAAAAGGGGACAGGTGGGCAGGGGAGGGTGGCAAAAATGGCAACAGCTCCCGAAGCCCTGCTATTTATTTCATTTATAAGTTGAGGCACCAAAGGCAAGTTACAGTTGAAAAGATGCAAAAACAAATAAACAATATAAGATGTAAAGTTGGCCCTGTGGAGAAGAGACTGTCGAACTGAATCAGGCCTTGATGTTAGATAGATAGATAGATAGATAGATGATAGATAGATAGATAGATAGATAGATAGATAGATAGATGATATAGATAGATAGATGATAGATTAGATAGATAGATAGATGATAGATAGATAGATAGATAGATAGATAGATAGATGATAGATAGATAGATAGATATAGATATAGATAGATGATATAGATAGATAGATGATAGATAGATAGATATAGATAGATAGATGATAGATAGATGATAGATAGATAGATGATAGATAGATATAGATAGATGATAGATAGATAGATAGATAGATAGATAGATAGATAGATGATAGATAGATGATAGATAGATGATAGATAGATAGATAGATAGATATAGATTAGATAGATAGATAGATAGATAGATAGATAGATAGATAGATGATAGATAGATGATAGAGATAGATAGATGATAGATAGATAGATAGATAGATAGATAGATAGATGATAGATAGATAGATAGATAGATAGATAGATAGATATAGATAGATAGATAGATGATAGATAGATAGATAGATGATAGATAGATAGATGATAGATAGATAGATAGATAGATAGATGATAGATAGATGATATAGATAGATGATTAGATTCTAGATAGATAGATAGATAGATAGATATAGATATAGATAGATGATATTTTAGTATTCTCTTCAACATAATTTATTTTAACTGATTTTAATATTGTATTTTTGAATTGTTGAAACCTGCCCTGGGACTCACGGTGAAGCGCAGGTGAGAAATGTAAGATGAAAAAAACAACAGGAATGGTGATTTATTACCTCTAGTGTCAAAGGCAATATGCCTTGGAATATCAGTTACTAGAGAGCATGAGCTGAAGAAGGTTGCTACATTCCTGTTCTGCTTGTGAGCTTCCCATAGGCATCTGGTTGGCCTCTATAGGAGCAGATTGCTGCACTAGATGGGTTTTTGGTCCAGTGTTGGTCTCCTTCTACTGTACTCTTATGTCTGAAGTTTTCTCTTAAAGTGTTGCATAACGTTTATGTAATTTTATAAACAGCAGCTAAATTGCAAGGCATGTTCAGGTCTATGGGCATAGGAGAGAGCTGCAGTAATTTTATACAGAGAGATTGTTCTGGGTTCCCAAGAGGTTCATGACTCAATTAGAAGACAGTGTAAATAACAACATAAGCTAGAAATGTTTTGGGGGCTTGGGTATTAAAATAGAAAGGTAGAAGAGACAAAGTTCCAATTTGATAAAGGATATACCCAGGAGACTCTGATTACTACACAACTTTGAAAAATCAGATTTTAAAAATAACTTTATCCAAACTTGGAAAATGGATTTTCCTCAAATCACCTGCCCTGCATTTCAGTGGAGCACATACTATTAGAATCCAATGGTATCTGTTCAACTGCAAACACCATTTGCAGAATGGAATACCTCTCCAGTTGCAGTTCTCACCAATTGGTCAAATCCAGTTCCTCACTCCTGGCCTGCATGAATGCTTTATTGTTGTTGTTTGTTGTTGTTGTTATTTAGTTTTATTTTAAAATATTTTTAGACTACTTTTCCTGGGAATATCAATTTACAGAAACTTAAAACAGTAAAAAATATAGTATACAGTAAAAAAAAAGGATAAAAAGCCATCATCAAAACAAAAATAATAAAATTCATCCAATTCAACTGAAATCAAAAGGCCATTAAAATATGTCCAGATCAATTCTAGCCAATCTAAAGGCAAATTGGAGAAAGAAGGCCTCTAAGGCTTCAATAAACCCTGAAGTCTAGTAAACCACCATAATTCTGCTGTATGTGTGTGTATATATATAGGGGCGTGTATGTGTGAATGAAATGTTAATAATAAAAGCCTGCAGTATCTCTTTGATCTTCAGCAATAGTGAAACAAAATAAATGGGCACGTAGTACAGTGGTACCTCGGTTTTCGAATGTAATCCGTTCCAGAAGACCATTCGAGTTCCGAAACGTTCGAAAACCAAAAACTGAATATGGGAGCCTCAGTACAATATGGAAAACTCAATACAGAAGCCATGTGGCATGTTGACTTCCGAAAAGTGTTCGAAAAACAAAGCAGTTGCTTCCAGGTTGACTGTGTTTGAAAACTGAAACATTCTTCAGAAACCGAGGTACCACTGTACTTGGGGATGGGTAAATCTGTCACTTTTAGTTTCTTTTACTTTCCCACTTTCCCTATCTTAACTTCATTTTTCCACACGTGTTTGCAATTTTTTTTTTAATATTGCTCATGAAAATTCATAAGAATTTTAGTGGGATTTTTTCCCCAATGTACACATTTGTATGCAATTTGGCTTAATAAACAGGTTTTGCCCAAGCAATTTTCCCTACCATAGCACTTTTATGTATGTTATTTTCACTAATATATGTATTTCCATGCACTCTTTATGCAAGCATATAACTATTGTGCATATTGGCTGAAGAAATGCATTGCAAATTTCAGAAAAGTGTGGATTTCAAAGGATGGGTGAGTTTCAGTTCCTGTATTGTATTGAAAAGTGTGGGTTTAGGTAGGTAGGCAAAGGAACCCCTGACTGTTAAGTCCAGTCGCAGATGACTCTGTGGTTGTGGCGCTCATCTCACTTTACTGGCCAAGGGAGCTGGCGTTTGGCTGCAGACAGCTTCCGGGTCATGTGGCCAGCATGACTAAGCCGCTTCTGGTGAACCAGAGCAGCGCACAGAAACACCGTTTACCTTCCTGCTGGAGCGGTACCTATTTAACTACTTGCACTTTGATGTGCTTTCAAACTGCTAGGTGGGCAGGAGCAGGGACCGAAACAACGGGAGCTTACCCTGTCGCGGGGATTTGAACCGCCGACCTTCTGATCAGCAAGCCCTAGGCTCTGTGGTTTAGACCACAGCGCCACCTGTATTGTATTGAAAAGTGTGGGATTGGGTAGGTAGCTTTAAATGTGAAGTGCACTGAATTTATCCTCCATCCCTAGCAAGGAACTAATGCTTTGATCATCATACCACCTTCAGATTAAAACCACTGACTGTCTCCAGCCACTGCTTTGAAGTATCTGCATCTACCCCTCCTGAGTCCATTTGATCACTGTCTCCAAAACGGCAGAACTTTCCACTTTCCAAGCATGAGGATGTTAGAAACTTTTGCAAGGCAGCAGGTAAACCAGGTTCCCAGAAACACTTAACACAATAAATGTTACCTAGTCAGTGTAACGAAATGCCCACTCTACCTTCAAAAATAATATGCTCTTGTATTGCCTGTGTTCCACAAAGGGTCAAGATTCTCCATTCCTTTCATGCTATGTCTACAAAATGCAAAGAACAGGCAAAAATTCAAATAGCAGCTACAGTAGATTAAACTTTCAAACCAAAAAAGAGGAAATAAAACCCTGACTCATAATCTTTCCAAGTTACTTCCATCAGCAGTACACAGTTTTAAAAGGAAAACTCTATAAGAGCTCATGCTGGTACTAAAAGGTGCATTATGTGTGTAAAGTACGGTCCAGTTATTGTAAACATCATTCCCTCCCATCTCTTTTTTCTTTTAGACACAAAGTTATTTGAGCACCTGTTCTGTGGCAGGCACTCAGTTGCTTAAAAGCCTGAATAGAAATATTGGCTCAATAGAAATATTCTGAAATTGCCTCTTCAGAATCACCTTTTAGATCAGAGGGATCTGCTTATTATAATAGGGCTCTTGTTAACATAAACACTGAATATCACACTTCACACTGAAGGTGTTCCCTGTGTAACTATCCTGGGGGAGACTATCAGTGTCGCGCAAACAGCTTTGGCATCCCAAATATAGCAGGTTTGGGAGAAGACCGACAAATGAAATAAAAATCTACCTGTCATTTCATATTCACAGTCACATACAAAGAGTTTGATCAGGAGGCATCCTCAGTGCTTTTCAACAGCTGGCAAAATAATTACCAGACGGCAAAAGAGGAGGGGTGGAGATGCTTTAATGAGAACTAGATCTGAGCAGATAATTTGCTGTTTGCCTTCAGCGCTTCCTTGGAATAAATATGTATGAAAACATTTCCCACCACTGGTTTATTTCTAAAAGAGAGAAATATTAGAACTCTGGCTTGTCTAAAGGCCATATCCTATGACCAGATGAATATATATAAAGCTGCCTTTATATTGGGGTCAGGTTCTGATATAATCTGGCCCAAGACATTTTCTGCCCTCCTATCAGATGTCGAGGAGATAAAGAGCTACACGATTTTTAGAAGACATCTGAAGGCAGCCCTATATTGGGAAGTTTTTTTCTAATGTTTGTCATTTTATTATTTTTTATATTTTGCTGAAAGCCACCCAGAGTGGCTGGAGAAACCATCCAGATGGGTGGGACAACAACAACTACAACTTGGAAAGGAATCCATCCTAACCCCACTTACAGGGCTTGCTTCTGAATAGACATGGTGAGGATTTCATTGGCAGAGACAAATATATTGCATGCAGATAATTACCAGTAGGCCATCACTGTTTCTTAATCATGAAAAAGTATTAGGGGTTGCTGGTGAATGCAACTGGAAAATAGGAGAAGGGGACATTTGACCCTTTCCTAGCTTGCCATTTCTCTAACCAAAACTGCCCCTCTTCCAATATGGTTTCTCCACTTATTTTGCAGATGGGTGTATATTAATGGACCCATTGGCTGAAGGTTAATTCATTTGTTTTCAGTGAGATCATATAACAGTGAAGTGCAAATGAAACTGCTCCTTGCATAAGGAATAATCGTGACATTTTTCTATGTAGGGAAATTAATCCATGAAGGAGAGTAAATGCATTTGCTGCATGGAAGAAAGGCTGCTTTAAGTAGCACAGTGCAGACGTCTCTCTTCTATCTTCTATCTCTTCTATCTTCAGGAAGAGTAAAACAGGTATTCCTTTGAATCAGTGAAGTACTCAGTGTGGTTAGCACCAGTTAGTAACCTTTCCCCTCCAAACCCTTTTATATAAGAAGTCTGTAAATATCCTATCAGTCCACACACAGCTTGACAAATGGTCAGGGAAGCTGGAAGTTGCAGTCCAAAACATCTGGAGGACACCAAGTTTGGGAAAAGCTACTATACACACTTACCTGGGAACAAGCCCCATTGTACTCTGAGTAGACATATTTAGGATTGTGGTATCAGATACCTTGTGTAAGAATATTGTAATAAAGGGGAAAGTGGTTGTGCGTCACTCCCTAGATGGCTCAAACTTGAACCTACAATTGATTCAGATGATCCACTAATGTCTGATACAACTTTCAACTCAGAATCAAATTTCCTGTTTTCAAATCATAGAAAGACTATTGAACAGCGTTTTAGTGCTAATTCCTCCTAATATACAGATTTTTCAAATGCAATTTTGACTAACGTACACATTTTTGCAAACAATTTTCCCTAATACAATGCATTTGTGTGTGAGGGGGTATTTTTACTACTATGTGCATTTATATGCATCTCAGTACATGGATTATTGTTCCCATTACTTGGCTGGAGACCTACATTGCAAAATTTGGAGGAGTGTAAATTTCTAATTATGACTGTGTTTCAAAGAATGCGGCTTAGGTAGTTACACCTTTTAAGTGCATTTTTAGCCACTACATTGTGCTAGCCCTAACTCTATAGCATTATCACCCAAGAACTGTTATTCCATCCCTGTGTCTCACCACCCCATCCATCAAAGTGCTTCTTGAGTGCCCCCCATTGCTAAAGCTTTACACCAGTTTTTCCTATGCATCCCAATACTTCTACCTAAACACTCTACTGTTTTCCAAGCCACCACCCATGCTGGGCTGTTAACAATATTATCTCATCTATGTTTACCTAGCTTGTGTGCCCCAGCTGTCCAAATCAACCTCCTGTTCGTGCCACACAGAGTGTTGCCTCTTCTTCAAAGTCTCCCCCCCCCCAAAAAAAAAGAAAAAGTGGGGAGTGCCACTTTCTATCTGTATAGATTGTTTCCAAGTCAGTTTTAATTGTCCATCTAAAATATGACAAACAGGGCAGGGGGCAACTTGCAACCAATAAAAAACACTGTATTTTCAAAGTCTGCAAAGAACATAACGGAAGCCTGATGGGCAGTGCCAGATTTACGTATAAGCTAAACAAGCTATAGCTTAGGGCCCTACTCTCTTGGGGGCCCCAAAAAAATTTAAAGGGAAAGAAAACTGAATGCACATTTCCAAAATATAAGATAAAAAAACAAATAAAATAAAACCTACATACAGCAACAGTGTTGTGTATTGTGTAGGCTCCTATGATGTAAGTAATGGACCCCCGCCTGCTAGCCTGCTCCCTAAAATATCACTGCTCATTTCTATATATAGGGTGCCTATATTCTGCATGTGCAAATGGCTTTAGATACCTATTAGGTCCATAAATTACCATATAGCATATATTCAACACAAAAAACAGCGACAATTTCTTGTTGACAAAGGACAGCTGGACATATAAAGGGCCCCATTACCTTCAGTAGCTTAAGACCTCATCAAACCTAAATCTGGCCCTGCTGATGGCTCAGGTCAGTGTCCCATCTAGTCCATCATCCTTTCTCACAGTGGCCAACCAGAAGCCTATGGGAACCTTGCAAGCACAAGAGGACTCTCACCTCCTGTGGTGTCTAGCAACTGCTGAACGAAAAACTTCATACAGACTCATGTGAATTCATTCCCTTAGTGCATTTTTAAAGGGTAGGAGTTATTGCACCGTGGTAGAACATATGCTTTTTGTAGTTAAGGTTCACCATTCTCAAGTTAAAGGTTCTCATATAACATTTCCTCATAAGTGGTTCCCCCCCCCCTTTGTGAAAGTTTGTCAGTGCTTTATGTGCACTGTCCCTGAAATACATGTTTGCAAGCACTTTTCCAATAATGCAATTTTGTATTGTATTTTCACCAATATTTTGTATGGAGGCTGGAGAACTGCCTTGCAAAAATTGGAAGAGGGCAATTTTTGATGGAAAGATAGCTTCATTTCAGTTTGTGTATTGTTCCAGCAAGTGTAAATTAGGGAGGACCACGTTCAGCTGAACAGAATTTGTTACGCATCCATACAAAATATAGGCTGCTTTAAATTTTCAGTGGTACTGCTGCTTTGCAAGAATTATTTATCATTTTCAAACATACAGCCCCACTGAGAGAAAGCCACAGACTTATGATAGTCAAAGCCATTATTGATTGGGATTCAGCAAGCAAGTGACTTTAAAGGCAAATTTACATAGCTGAGGTGGGAGACCCACTGTGATCATTCAACTGAATTAACTCATATCTGCCAGTGCTAGGTTAGGAACTCTCTCTCTCTCTCTCTCTCTCTCTCTCTCTCTCTCTCTCTCTCCTGAAACATTTTCTTCTGGCAGTGTTCAAGGAAATAAAAACCCCTCAACTGTCATTTAGCCCAGCAGCTTTGAGGGGATGAGATTTCTGCTTGTATATCAAGAGAAAAATTGTCAGGAATCCAAAACTACCAAACTCTGTGCTTAATTCAGATGATATACCAGTTCCAGATGTGGAAGTGTTTTGTACACTCATTAAGAGGTCATTTGGCATCTAAGTATTTCCCTCCTGATGTAGCTGAATTTTAAAATTGTACAACAGTTCTTTGAAACTCAGCCACCTACACACACACACACACACACACACACACACACACACACACCATATATCCACATATGCAACATGCATGTGCATCATATACTTTAGGTACTTTCCATCAGTCTTTTAATAAATATCCAAGGGAATCAGGACAACCGCATTTTTAACAGGGACTTCTTTAACTATCCAAACTTATACAGCACAAATTGCCATTTTCATTTTATTGTCAATGTCTGCAACTTTGTTAAAGTTAATCATGTGTTCATTTTACACTGCCCATACGGAGTGTCGGCAGACTGCGGTGTGAATTACCTAAGCCTTTTGCAATAAAACCTTGCAAGTTCCTATGCAGCAAAAGTCCCAGCATTACTTGAGAGTTAATGCGCACCTGAGATTTCGAAGGAGAAACAGAACAATGTTTTAGACAATTTCCACAAAATGAAAATCTTATAAACACCGGCAACCCCCCCCCAAAAAAAAGCCAAATAACATAGCTCTTTATTAATGAAAAGCCTGCCAGTCTGTAGGCAATTTAAGGTTATTTAAGGGCTTTGCGGCTAACATGAGTTAGGATTACACTGTAAACGCAACCAGTTTCATGTTCAGCATATCTATTTAGCTCAATATTATGGTGTCTGCAATCATGTTTGATCAAAACACTGTGGGTATTTCTGAGGTTTGCATTCCTCACATGATGTTTGGTAAAATCCCTTACATCAAATAATGAAATGCATGCATGAAGCAATGAAATCAGATGCAAGATGAAAGACATCTCAGAGGCAGACAACTCAATAATAAAATAAACTATTTTGTGAAATGTCATCCAAGCGTATCCTTTCTGATGATTCTCAATAGCCACACACTCACTACCTGTCATGATTAAACATTCCCAGGAACATTTTCCCCCCAGAGGTACGTGTACAAGCTCAAATCTTCAGGCTAATTCACAGAATGGGCAGTTGATTTCTGTTGATCCAAATTTATTCATTTAAATCAAGCTGAGATAAAGCCATCACTCCCTGCTCTAATCAGCTGAATGTTCTCAATATGATTTAACCCTTTTCGCACTGGAGTAGCCTGGTCTGTTCTTAATGTAAGGAAAGTGAGATGTGCTGAACAAACATACATAAACAGATAGTTGGAGTGGCAGGGAATGTTGATATAACTGCCTACTTGTATTCTGTCTGGGCAAAAACAGGATTTGAAAAGATGGGAGGTTACAGATTGATTGAGCCTTTTCCCTGACCAACCAAATTCATAATGGCTCTGGCTTGAGAGTGTAAGTTCAGACCAAGCACCTACCAAGATCCTGTTGGCAAGATCATGATGGCTGAGTTAAGGGGTCGAAGGGACAATCTGAAGCCTGCTGTCCATTCTGGGTCACCACCCAAACAACAGGAACTGGAGGGATTTTTTCTTTAAGTTAAATAATAGCAACACACTTCTTAGAGCAGCCAATGCAGTTTTAAAACAACAAGAACATCTGTTGAAGACTCAGGATCCTCCTATGTGATTTGAATAAAATTCCGCACTGGTGGTGACAGATTTTGAATTCCCTTCAACCATTTTGGGGCTTTATTTTCACCCAATTCCACAGCACACAGGGTTCTAAATCTATGAGAGAACTTTCACATATAGAGGAGGCTTCCCTTTACAGACATGGCTGGCCGTGAAGTGGGGCCCCTGGGTGCAGTGGCAGTCAGCAGGGATGTACAGTGGGGTGGAGGTGGGGGGTGGACTGTTCTCTTCCCAACACTTGGCTGAATGCCAAGAAGGAAAGGGGCAAGGCAGCTGAGATCTCAGTGTGGCAGCAGCATCTAGAGTGTTGGATTGGCCCTGCCACAGTGCTTTTGGCTGCCTTTCCCCTCCCACTCTGGCAGCGACACGTGATGATGGGAAGAGAGGAGAGCAATTTCTTCTTCTTCTTCTTCTTCTTCTTCTTCTTCTTCTTCTTCTTCTTCTTCTTCTTCCTTCTTTGGTGATCACTCGTAGCCGAGTAAGATTGTCTTCCATAAACACGGTTTTAACAATGAGTCCATAAGTGACAGTGGAGGCCAATTCTGGATCCACACGTCCTTCCACAGTGGGAACACTGGTTTCTGGACAGGAGTTGATCACCGTGTGGATTTGCCAAGCGTGCCAATGGTCGTATAAACACTGACAACTGGGAAACACTGGCCTGCAAGCGCTCCAGTTGGAGAACAGCCTTCACCAAAGGTGTCATGGGTTTTGAAGACATTCGAACTCAGGACGCAAGGGAGAAACATGCTAAGAGGAAGGCACACTTGGCAAATCCACACTGTTATCAACCCACTGTGGAAGGATGTGCGGATCCATGCCGCCCTGCTCATTGCTACTGAGTGAGTGTACTTCCTCTTCCCCTCTCCATGCAATTATATGCTTATCCCCCTTCTCATTTCATCTGCACAACCACCCTGTGAGGTAGAATTTGATTATATTATTATCATTATCATAAAGTCTCAGGACAGGTTACAACAATTATTTCTTTCTTTCTTTGCTCGTTTGTTTCATAAGATGTACTGTATACACCGCTTGATTGTAAAGAGAGAGAAAACCCACATCAAAGTGGTTTACAAAAATATAGAACAATAAAATCCACATAAAATTACAATATTTATATCAGTTGAAGCAAATCAGGAGAATAGGGTGGGTCCCAAATATCTCACGTGAAAAAGGCCAGGATAAGATCATAGAATCATAGAGCTGGAAGGGACCCAAGTCCACCCCCCTGCAAGATGTCCATCTTTAGCAGGTGATGAAACTATGCAATGACGATACCAGATGTACATCAACGGAAATGGAGGCCTCTCAGTTTAAACAAAAACAAATCTGAAATCAAATATTTCTCAGCATTTTGTGTTTCACACATTTTGTGCCTTACAATACTCCTTTCTCTTTCTCCTGCTGTTCAATAAGAGGCCCTTTTTGTGTGTCTGAGATTATATTATTTTGATACTCCCGTCCTTGTTTGTTAGGGGTGCTAAGAAGCTGTTCCCCCCTCCTTCATCCTTTACTCAACATCTTTGGGAGATATCAAAACATAACCTCTTCACCCTTTCCAGCAGGTAGCTCAACAACAGCAGCAGAAGCTAATCATTTGCTGACATGAGGTAAACAGCCTTCCGTTTGAAGAATAAGAAAGGAAATGTGCAATGGGGACTTTCTTTTCCTTAACTGCACTGAAGAGAAGAGTGCGGTGATGGAGAGCTGTCTTCACCATCCCATTTCTTAGCAGAAAGACACAGAATCGCTTAGATGCCTCAGTGCCCATTCTCCTCCCTGTCTCTTTTTTCCACTTCATTGGCTACTGGGTACATTCACCCAAGCAAACGATTTCAACATCACAAAAGAAACCACAAAAGGCGTAGAAACTGGTAGGTGGAAGAAAGAACGCTGCAGTGAGGAATCTCAATACTGTATAAGTCAATGTCTTCCCTACCTGTTTGGGGGAAAGTAATCATAATTGCCATACTTCCATAGTAGCTTAAAGCCATTGAGTTGGAAACCCCAATGACTTCCTTAGGTTTTCATTAACGTCTCCCTTTTGGGGTAGATATAAAGTAAGCAAGGATTCTAGCATATATTAGGTGTCTGCCCTGAGATTTGGTTGCCCATTTCACTGTTTCAACAAGGCACCAGCAGCTGTTGAAGTGATCCTGCCTCTATAATGCTTAAAATAAATGGGGGACATTCCACCCTTCTGATATTGATTTAGTTTTCAATGGGTAACATGGGGTTTGATTTTTTCATATATATTATTTTACTTATATATTTCATAAAATTTATTTACTGCATGATTGTAAAATAAATAAACAATTCCCACTCACCCCCTCCCAACAGGTGGGTGGAGCTTGCGACCCTGTGCGGGGCTTACCTGGCCAGGTGCCACCCACCTGGTAACCAGGTGTCTTTGGCCTGCCCCTGCCTGGCAGACCAATGGGCTGCCAGCGGGAGTGTGGCCTGGGACAGGTACAGGGGCCGACCCTTCGGCCAATGCTCATTCTTCGTCCTTCTTTTCCAGGATCAAGGCGGTTTACAAGAAGAATAAAACAATGAAATTATCAGTAAAAATAGTTAAAAGCAACTATTTTAAACATTCAAAAATAATTGAAATAAGTGATAAGCCTGTCAACATTCTATGTATCTGGATAGGCTTGCCCATGCAAAAAGGTTTTCAGCAGGTACCGAAAAGAGAATAGCACTTAAAAGTAGCACATTGTGAACTGGTTCATTCTCTCAGTTTCCAAATGGTTCAGTGGTAATGCTTATGAGAGGTTGCTGATGTGCTGCCCTCCAGATGTTGTTGGATGACAATTCACATCATTACTGAACATCAGCTATGCTAGTTGGGGCGAATGGGAGTTAGGGCAGCTCATTGGCTCTCTCTGCGTTCGAAAGGCAAACTATAGCCCGGACATGTTTGGTTGAAAGCATTTCTAATTAATAAAGGTATCACCACTTATTTTCAGAAAGTTGCAGTTTCAGAAAGTAACCACACACACACACACACACACACACACACACACACACACACCACACACTAAAGCTAGATAAAGAATAACTTAAAACACACAGCTGAATATCCTTATAATATTATTATTATTATTGTTGTTGTTGTTGTTGTTGTTGTTGTTGTTGTTGTTTGCTGTATCTATTGCTGTCTGACCTCAGGACCCCCTTCCTCATTCCCAGTGGAAATCCAGCTTGCTGATTCAGGCTGCAATCCTATACCCACTTACATGGAAGTAAGCACCATTAAGTCCCACTGGATTCAGTGGGGCTTTCTTCCAGGTAAATGGGAATAGGATTGCAGCCTGAAATCAGCAAGCTGGATTTCCACTGGGAAAGAAGAAGCGGATCATAATGAGTATTGAGTTACCTAATGAGTTACCTGATGAATAGATGACCTGAGATTTTAAGGTATTGGCTGCTCTTTTTTCAGTGTGTTCTCTCTCCATAGAAAAGAAAATAGAAAAAGACTTTGAAGGCAGTGCACCAAACATTCTGTCAAAATCAAGGAAGCTTAAAAATGTCCTAATTGTCCAAAGACATCTGCTAACCAATCTCTGAATTGGACTAAAGTGGAACCCATCTGCAGTGACCTGTGATACAGAGAAACTTCTGTGAGCCATTTTGTTGTTTAATGTGGTGGGGAACCCACCTGCACTGAGTTTAAGGCACCCCACTAATTGTCCTCAGGGGTCCAATTGCTGGAAAATGCCTTGCTTTCCTGGCCAACCTGAATAGTGAAGGCTTACATTGTGAGGAAGAATACGTGCGCACAATATTCCTCAAACACCCTTGGAAGAGATGTGCAAGGAAACAAAGAGAAGCCAGAAGGTGTGGTTTGACAAAAGCTTGAATTTAGATCAGAGCTGTATAACTGGTGACCTCCCAGATGTTGGACTCCAACTCCCATCAGCCCCAGCCAGCATGATCAATGGGCAGGGAGAACTGGGAGTTGTAGCACAGTGACATTTGGAGAACCACAGGTTCGCCACCCCTGATTTAGATGGAAGCTTCTAAGGACTTCAAACATGTTGCCCTTTCATTAACAAAAGAAAGAAAAGTGTTTGGCATATTGGTATATGGGCCTATTCACGCATAGGGCTTTTTGTCACTTGATCATTTCCACAACATGGAAACATAAAGGGTGAAACCTGTTCATTTGTATCAGATGGAGCAGTTTATGTCACCGTGGAGCAAGCTCAATTGCGCTAAGAAGGCCGCAAATTCCATCCTGAGTGTCTCCACTTAAATGGGTCCCAAAATAGCAGTATCTGAAAAGATCCCAAAGATCCAAAGTAGATAATACAGGGCTTGATGGACCAATGATGCCTCAGTATAAGATAGCTTCACATGATCAACTGTTACTGAGACTCTGAGATATGACAACATTTTGTGCATTTTGCCACTACAAATTCACATACCTCCTCCAGGGTCCATTCTTCATACAGATCCCTAGCTGAAGATTTTGGGATGACTCCTGGAGTGGGATCGTTGGAACCCACCACAGAGCTGGAAAGGGCTGGCCCTTGCTGCAATGAGATCTAAGAATCCAAAGTCCAGTCTAGTGATGTCTCATACATTATTAGTACTTCTGTGACCCAATATGATAGATGGCCTCACCAGATGAGGTATAGGAAAAAAGGGAAATAAACCTGTAACATGGAAAGTCACAGTGCCATGTACTTAATGTGGTTCCTAATTCAAATTTTTATTGCAGAGCTGGATCCCAACCACATGGAAGAAGCAACCACACAGCAGAAATACAGATGAAATGGTCCATAACATCCAGTCAGACACAAGGCAAGAAGAACCAGAAAAAGGGATTTTGTTGCATTGCACATCCTGTTATAGAGCATCATCCATGTTGATCTTTTGTTTCTGTCATTTAATGAGGTATAATCTGGCTATATAAGCCCTGGTATGCTAAAGGTATGCTACTTAAAAGTTGTTGCTTTTGTTTCTGAAGTTGTTGTTTTCCTACTGGATTCGTTTGTGGGTTATTAGATGTAAACATGTGTTGTTGTTTTTCCCATGCCTTTTTGTAAGCTAAAAACTTGTTTTTGTAGCAAGTGACTAATGAGTCAAATAAATAAAAGGCAGATAAATAAATAATGTCTTGTGGTTTTTGTGGACTGAACTAAAACCCCGAGCAAACCTTCTCAAGTCTCTCAAGAGGGGTGTTGATTCTTTATTTTTGGTACGCTTAATGTATTGCTGAGATTTTAAGTTATATATTTTTACATTTTTATGCTGTTATTTGCTGCCTCAGGTGCACTTGCCTGTTTCAGAAATATGTGGCATAAGTAATATCAAAAACAAACAAACGTACCTGAGTTGAGAACCATTGTGATGTAGTGGGCAAAATGTTTGACTTTTTGCCAGAGAAAAGGGGGTTGAAATCCCCTTTTAGTTATAAAGCTCACAGGCTAGCCTTAGTCAAGTCAACATCTCTTAGCCTATCCCACCTCACAAGACTGTTGTTAGACTAAATGGGGGGGATTGCCTCAGCCTCTTGAAAGGAAAGGAAATTTCAAGCTGCTGCTGGGTTGGCTTCCCAAAATTCTAACACAAAGAATTAAGGTAAACACAAAGAATTAAGGTAAAATTCTAACACAAAGAATTAAGGTAAAATTCTAACATAAAGAATTAAGGTAAACACAAAGAATTAAGGTAAACACAAAGAATTAAGGTAAAATTCTAACACAAAGAATTAAGGTAAACACAAAGAATTAAGGTAAAATGTATTCAAAGTACACAACAACACAATGTTAGATACCTCCCTGATCAAATAGGAATCAGTCTGTGCCTTGAGATTTGGCTATCATGTGAAAATGTATGAAAATACCCTTGATTTCATGGTCAAAAGAGAAGGTGTGTGTGGGTGTGGGTGTGGGTGTGGGTGTGGGTGTGGGTGTAGAAAATACATTCCGGAAAGACTCTCACAAAAGTGAGAGCTGTGGACAGCGCTCTCTTTCTCTCTCTCTCTCTCTCTCTCTCATACACACACACACACACACACACACCCTGATTTAGAAATCTAAACAGGTGGCTTTTTCCAATACTGCATTCCCTTTCTGCTCCGTGACAGCGATGCTGTCATATAAATCACACACCGGTTTCTGTTGTGGCGGCTGTAACCTGCACTCACATAGAATCCACATAGCGAAGAGATCCAAGGTTAATTTCCTAGGATTTGTAATTAATTCCTCTAGATTCACAGATGCTTCTTTTAATTGTTATTGGCCGACTGGGACACATTAAGTGCTATTTGGTAATTTGCAATTTATTTGAGGCCACATACCTAAAGACATTGTAATGAGTTTGTCTGTGTACAGGAGGGTGGGGTGTGTGTGTGTAATTGTGGTAGCAGATTCCACTATCAACATGCATTTATTATAATGTCGGTAGAGAGCCCTTGTTCTCTCTGCATAGAAATGAGGACCCCTTGCTTTTGAAGGGCCCCCAATCATGCGGTGTGAGCCTTCCACATCTACATAAGAAGAGCCGACTGGATCAAGCCCATCTACTCCAACATCCTGTTCTCATGGTGGCCACTAAGATGCCTATGGGAAACCAGCAATCAGGAACCAGGGCTGTTTCTTTCAGGGGGAACTCACAGGAACTCTGTTCTGGCCCTTCTTAGATGAGTTCCAGAACCTCTCCATTGCCTTCTAAGAGAACAAGGGAGGTATTCCTGGAGAGTTCCGGCACCTCTTTTTCTAGAAACCCAAGCACAAGAACATTCACCCCTCCTATGGTTTTCAGTCTTAAAGAATTACTGTGTAGACTGTGAAGGGAGGCAGCATATGTGTGAGATCTCACCCTGAAGGGAGCACAGTGAATGTGTGCAGATCAGAGTCATGGCCCACTGTCATCATCTGGAATGCCCACTTACATTTTCATCTCATTTACTTTTAATTTCTATATTACTATACACAAGGATGTTTACAAGCTGAAGAAACAACAAAGATCGTACACCTTTTAACAATCTGATCCAATACAAAAATGTTATAATAAGGACATAGCTTTAAAATAAACAACTTATATCAAATAAAACAATATTCAGCAATCCATTAGAATATAATAGTACACAATAAAATTAAATATCAGCAAATAATTAAACAGAAATTCGCTCTGAACAATTACAATGAACTATAATCAAGAAAAGTAAAAATAACAGCAACTCACAGTGCATAAGAAAACACAATACAAATTGAGAAACAAAGACACAAAACTTTTAAAATTATTTTTTAAAAAATATCCCTGAACGCTTTTCCTCTCTTCTCGACTGCTTATGCGGTTCCTAAAGTCATGGTCTGGGAAAGTTACAGATAGGTAGCCGTGTTGGTCTGCCATAGTCAAAACAAAAAAATTCCTTCCAGTAGCACCTTAAAGACCAACTAAGTCAGTTCTTGGTATGAGCTTTCGTGTGCATGCACACTTATCTGAAGAAGTGTGCATGCACACGAAAGCTCATACCAAGAACTGACTTAGTTGGTCTTTAAGGTGCTACTGGAAGGAATTTTTTTTTGTTATGGTCTGGGAAAGACTCCTAGGGTGGGGCAAGACAGCAGAATGTCTCACTTAGAGACACATATTTGTTAGAGCACCTGAAAATGGACTTTTATGGTCTTTGGGAAATAACTGTTTAAGAATGAATCACTGCAGCGGATGTGGGAAGAGATACAACTAACTGCTTAATGAATAGCCAAGATCCAAAGTGCTGCTTAAAGTCATGCAAGGTGCTAGGTAGCCAAGTGGAAATGTTGACTCTCCCCATCCCTTTGAACAGCTGAACTCCATGACATTTCCCAACATGACATTAAAATAATAATAAAACAAAACACTGTTCAGGTTCATTTGTCATGTGGTATGGAGGGCTAACGGTTGAGAAAATTTGGATTTTTGGTTGTCTGGAACCCAAATGATCCTAATCATTGGCCCTTCTAATATCTGACTCAGGTGATGAGTGCTGTCAGGCATGTAATCAGGGTGGGACCACTGAAAAATGAGGTGAAGGGTTAGATGCTTATGAATAGGCTTGAGCTATAGGTCATGTCCAGTGGGACTTGTGTGAATGGCATGCCCAGTGCTATTTTTCTAAAAAAAAGAGGTGCCAGAATTCACCATGAACGCCTCTCTTTTTCTCTTATACAGTGGTACCTCGGGTTAAGTACTTAATTCGTTCTGGAGGTCTGTTCTTAACCTGAAACAGTTCTTAACCTGAAGCACCACTTTAGCTAATGGGGCCTCCCGCTGCCGCTGCGCATTTCCCATGTAGTTCTGTGAGAATGATGAGGCCAAATTGTTTCCCCAGTTGACACACTGGGCTGTAGCCCACAAGCCTGGAACCCTGTGTTTTTGCTACTTGTGTGGGAGGGCAGGAACCAAGGAAACAGAGTATTTCTTTGTCATGCAAAGACAATCAGTGAAGCACAGTGGTTAGCATGTCAGACGAGGACTTGGGAGAGCAGGGTTCAAATCTTCACTTGGCCATGAAGCCTGTTGGGTGACCTTGGGTCAGTCACTGCCTCTCAGCCTAACCTACCTACCTCACTAGTGGCTAACAGATTGAGGTTTAATCCTGGCAAGACAGAAGTACTGTTTTGGGGGGACAGGGGGCGGGTGGGTGTGGGGGACTCCCTGGTCCTGAATGGGGCAACTGTGCCCCTGAAGGACCAGGTGCACAGCCTGGGAGTCATTTGTCAAGGAAAGAAACAACTATCTGCCTTTTAGAAGACATCTGAAGGCAGCCCTGTTTAGGGAAGTTTTTAATGTTTGATGTTTTATCATGTTTTTAATATTCTGTTGGGAGCCGCCCAGAGTGTCTGGGTTTCCCAGATGGGCAGGGAATAAATAAATTATTATTATTATTATTATTATTATTATTATTATTATTATTATTATTAAACTGGGAAGGAATTTCACTCACATTCACTTTATTTTTCTTGTTATTTGACTCTAAGACATGAACTTGGATTTTCATCCTCTATTAAATATCAAGGTAGTGCTATTTTTATTTTTATTTTACAATGAAGGCTCTAAAGTGTTGCACTTCAGCTTCACAACTAAATTACTATTTTCCCAGGTGTGTGATTGCATTAGATTACCCCCTCAAAATTGCTTCAATGCTGGTCCTGGGTTTGCAACATCCATTTGAATAATTTTCATAGACGTGTTGTCATATTGGTAAACATCATTCAAATAAGTGGGTTTTATTATGTTTATTTATGGTGTATTATGATAAGCTTTTGAATTCTACACGATGGCTGGATAATTCAGAGAACAGCAAGAATTCACTGTAAAATTCAGCAAGGAAAACAGAAGAGCCCTTCTGTATGATCCACTGCGGAGCGGGGGCATTAAATGCACATTCATTTCCTTATATATAGTGAACAGTTCACAAATATTTCTGGTACCTTGCTAAACAAAACACCATAGTTGGTGCATTAAAAAAATGTTTGAATGTACATATAAGAACAAAGAATTCTGCAAACATCCATTGTAATTCTATGCATAATAGAAACACTACCAAGTTCACATGTTTTTTTTTTAAAAAAACAACATATCATTTTTAAAAACATGTATTGGGTTACCCTTTTAAAACTGATGTGGTATTTTTGCTCATTCCCTCATCCTTCCTTGCAAAAAAAAAAGTTTCATTTTTTTAAAATGCAGGAATAATGTTCTTGTGTTGTATCTAGTAAAGGAATCACCATCTCTCCAGACTTTTAGCTTGATTACGTTCAGCACAACAGCCTTGGATTACTAGGAGGGTTTCCATATTTCAAAAAGTGAAAATCTGGACACAAAGGTTGCTGAGCTATTTTTAAGAAAAATAGACAAAAACGACACTGCCGACATGGGTTGCCATACGTCCAGATTTTGCCATACATTTTTAGCAATTTCTGCCTGGGCACTGTTTCCGGTGGCAGGACCCCAACTATGTCTGGGAAATTCCACACATATGGCAACTCTAATGGCTAGTGTCTGTGGTGAAATATGATCCTGAATGGACAAGTGATGCCTTATATGGCATGGCAGAGAATGTGAAAATAGAATTTAGGACTGAAGTACGATTAAAGTCTGTGACTTTCAAGTTTGTGAGGGCTGTTGTGTACCCGCTATTAGCAGGGCTGGATTTAAGTTTGCTAAGGCCCTAAGCTGCTGAAGGTAATGGGGCCCTTTATCCATCTGCTGATGGATGGCCACACTGACTCGGCCCCGAACACACTGACCAGATGCTTGGAAGCTGTGGCTGGATGGTTTCGTGGGAGCCGATTGAAACTAAATCCTTCGAAGACAGAGGTCCTCTGGCTGGGTCGGAATGGCATGGGGATGAGGGACCAACTCCCTTCTCTTGCGGGGGCCCAATTAGTGCCATTGCCTTCCGTTAAGAGTTTGGGTGTAATCCTTGACGCCTCCCTTTCCATGGAGGCGCAAGTTACAGCAACAGCCAAGGCGACATTTTTCCACCTTCACTGCATCAAGTAGTTGGTCCCTTACCTTTACCGCCTCGAGCTGGCCACAGTGATCCATGTGACGGTCATCTCCAGGCTTGACTACTGTAATTCGCTCTACGCGGGGCTGCCCTTGAAGCTGTCCCAGAAACTGCAGCGGGTGCAGAATGCTGCAGTGAAGCTCCTCACGGGGTCTCTGCCATGGGAGCATATTCACCCAGTGCTTTTCAAACTGCACTGGCTCCTGGTAGAGTACAGGGTCAGATTTAAGGTGCTGCTTTTGACTTTTAAAGCCCTTCACAGCCTAGGACCCTCGTAGCTATGGGACCGCCTCTCCCGGTATGCCCCATGGAGAGCCTCAAGGTCCATAAACAGCAACACCGTAGTGGTCCCGGGCCCTAAGGAAGTTAGATTAGCTTCAACCAGAGCCAGGGCCTTTTCAACTCTGGCTCCGGTCTGGTGGAACACTCTGCCTCATGAGACCAGAGCCCTGCAGGATCTGATTTCTTTCCGCAGGGCCTGTAAGACAGAGTTGCTCCATCTGGCCTTTGGCTTGGAGCCAATTTGATTCCCTCCCTCCCTCTCTTTCTTTTTTCTTTTCCTTCTCTTCCTGCGATGAGGCTACATTTTAATATTTTAATGTTTCAATATTTTAATGTTGTATTTTAATTTTGTTGTCAACTTGTAATCATTCAACTTGTTTTTATTATTGCTTGTAAGCCGCTCTGAGCCCAGCCTTGGCTGGGGAGGGTGGGGTATAAATTATTATTATTATTATTATTATTATTATTATTATTATTATTATTATTATATGTCAAGCTGTTCTTTGTCAACAACAAATTGTCACTGTTTTTTGTGTTTAATATATGCTATATGGTAATTTATGGACCTAATAGATATCTAAAGCCATTTGCACATAACAAAATATGTATTTTATCAAAGTAATTGTTGAACTGAAACACAATTAAGAAGTATATTAATAGTGAAACACTATTGCTGTATGTAGTAATTGTTGAACTGAAACACAATTAAGAAGTATATTAATAGTGAAAGCTGTTGCTGTATGTAGACAATTATTTGTTTTTTATCTTATATTTTGGAAATGTACATCCAGTTGTTTTTTCCTTAAAAAAATTTTGGGCCCCCAAGAGAGTGAGGCCCTAAGCTATAGCTTGTTTAGCTTATATGTAAATCCAGCACTGGCTATTAGCCAATAAAATAGTAACCTTTAATCTCTGGTATTCATTAAACAGTGGCTGCAATAAATTGCAAGTCAGATCATGGTCTGGTATCCACTGCAAGCCACAATTCAGTGTTTTCCCTCTCTTTGTACAACTGGGTATGGAAGAAAAAGTTTCAAGCTGCACCACACATGTGGGATCTATTATGGCACCTCATGGCATTTTTTATTTTCAGAAGAACTGCACTCTCTCTCGCTCTCACTCTCTCTGAATTAATTTATTTAACTGCATTTCCATGCCATTCAGTAACCAAAGTCATTCATATTCGAGTCATGCATGGACATACAACTGGGATAGGATGGAGTCGTGTGAAAACAGAACACAGACCACGATCATACGGTCTCCTAGTGCAATGATCTGTCTGATCTCAGCAGCTTCCTTTTACAATATTAACGAAAGACCAGTGCAAATTACCATCACCTTTTGCCTTAGAGAATCTTAGAGAAAATATATGTACTTCACAGATAATTCCTTTCAGCTCAACACTGCAGCCACCCACTGCAGAGTGATGGTTTATGAAGTCATTACCCTCTCATAAGAGGCAATTGGTCACCTTACTCTGCTCAAACCTTTAATCAGAAACTTGAGCTGGTGAGCACCAAGGAACATTTAGTAATGTATTCCCTTGCCAAACATTGTCATAACACTCGTTTATAAATGATCTTATGCAACCAGTTGTTAGAGCCTTCTCCGACTGTGCTTGAGAGAGATGAAGGGATGAAGCACCAAGAGATAAAATTGATTTTCTACCCTTTTTGCTAGATAATAATACCTAACATTCATCTTAACTTATAAGATCAAGGCTAGAAGCTAAGAAACAACCTGGAAAAAATTCAAGATCAATATTTTGCATTATATTCAAGCTCCATGTGATCTGTAGTGAAGTTAATGCTACATATACAATCTGAGGGTGGTAAAACAATTTAGCAATTTTTCTCTGAGAGTTTAATATGAGACAAGTGTGCTGTACAAAGATACTTCATCTGCTGCTTCACTGTGGAGGTAGCATTTTATAACAGAGATGGAGATGCTAAAGACATCATGGGCTCAATGTCTAAGGCCATTGGCTTACAGTAGCATATTTTAGTGTCACCATTATTCATAATAAAAATAAAAAGTCAACCTTCAAGATGCAGAGGTGTTCAGGGGGAAACAGAAATGACATTATTTTGATAATAAAAATATCATTTCACTGACCCTTTGGATTTTGAAGTAATTAATCCTCATCACTATATGACTTTAGTATACTGCACAATTGGTTTTAAATTGGTGTGTGTGCGTATACACACACACACACATTTTGTGGTTGTGCTTCCCCCCCCCAAAAAAAATATGTTGTATTCTTGTTTTATCTACATAAAACGCAAAACCACACTTGCTTTTTTTGATGGATTTGATTATTCTGTTTCAAAACCCATTAGGTTAATTACAGGTTGTCCTATGAAATTGTGTCAAGATTTCTTTCCTTACAAGGTACATAATTGGTCTCATTCACATTGATGTTGATCAAGCACAAGGATAATGAATGCTGTTTAAGGCTTACAGTCAGCTGGGAACAGTGTGTATGACTGAAAATGTGAGTGGCAGAAACACTTAAATGCCTCGGAGCAAAATCCTCTGTATACCTTTTCTTTATAAGCTCAGTAGCAACAACTGGGAGGGTGGTTCATTAATTTATCTGCACCAAGTTAAGTACTGAAAGTGGCAACTTTGAAATTAAGCAAACTTGAAATACAGATACACAGACGTTGAAAACCCAGTTTTGAACTGGGCCCGTATACCTCTAAATTTGGGTCCAGGTCCTCATCATAAAGTTTGTGAAAAACTGAAATTGGGAGATGTTCCCATTGAATCAACAGAATTCAGGGCAAGGGGGTGTTTTGAATGAGTGGAAATGCTTGCACAAGGCAATGTTCAATCCAAGCCAAGGGTTCAGTGATGTTTATTGTTAACCATTTACATGGTAGTCTCAGGATGAGAATGCAAGCGAGGATGAGTTCACATTTTCTTGTTTGGTCTCTTTTGTGTGGCCTTGCGAATGTGTCCACATAGTTACTGCCTCCCCTTCCAAAATATGTTTTCCCATCTGCCCACACCATGACTCAGACCACTGGTTCATCTTTATCAGCACTGCTTAGGCTGATCAGCAGTTTCTAAGATTTCTCAGACCTAGGCAGAGGAGGGCTGGGCAATAACTGGTTTTCAATATCATGACATATCACCAGCTAAACATCAGAATATATCAATAAATCACAATATCTGAAGTAAGGAAGGAACTACACAAAGGTGAACAGGACCACGTCCTGGCAACTGCTACTACTTAAGGGTCTAAAACTAATAAATGTTGATACTATGACTCACCTCATGGTCACTTTCAGCAGCAGGCAAGCCAAAATGCATCCAATTGAGACTTTGAATTTTGGGCTTGGCTACTGAATGTGGGTATTCAGGACTATCCAAAGTATGGTGATGAGTCATAGTGAACAGAAATAATCTGGGACTACCGGACTGCCAGCAGGCCTGCTAGGCGGCAGAAGTTATGTCTTCCTGGTTTTTATTTAAAAAAACAACAACAAAAAATTCAACACGTTCTTGATTTTCTGGTATGCACTTTCTTTTAATGATCATACGCACTGTTTTATACTGCAAATTAATATGCTTTTGTTAACTTTGTAAGATGCTTGGAGTGTATTTTGTACATAAAAGCGGGGCATTACTTTTTAAAATAATCAAAATAGCTCCTGGTGGATTGTGCCCCACTCCATATAAGTGATGTTCTGTTCATGCAATGAGACTTCTCCTTCCTCTCCTCTAACCATACACCCACCATCTGCACCACAGAGGGTCTCCCAACCCTCTGCAGAAGATTTTGAAGGTGCCAGAGGGACACAGGGGATGAGAGAGGAGGACAATGTTCCATTGCACAAGCAGGAGTTTGTTGGGCCAACAGAATGAAGGTGAGTAGAACTGGAGTAGAACTGGAAGTGGCTGAAACACCTCATCCAGTGTTTGAACAGATTGTGGTTCGAGGACCCGACCCCCGCAATGTGGAAAGAATACACAAGGACACGTGATATAAGGTTAATGGGCAAGGAAAGGCCACAACTTTATTGATTACAGCAGTGAAAAGGTATTGGCTTAGGCATTGGATTTCTCAAACAAGTGGGTTTATTCACCAGTAGGTGGAGCCTGTTGATGCTAATCCAACTATAGGCTCTTTCCTGATGTCACCGAGGGTCGTGCCATGGCCTCCCGCCAAACAGGCATCGGACAGAATACACGACCGCCAGATTCCTTTAACGGAATACCCAAAAATTGAAGGCGTAGGCGATGGCCACACCTAGCTCTTCGACACACCACAACACATTATTCCAATGCCTAACCTACCCACCAATACCACAAAAGTTGTGACGATTGCTACGAGGTAGGCGAAAAAACCAAAAAGCCTAATGCCAAATGGAAAAACTCCTACCAGGCCCCCTAGCAAGGCCAATGACCTAAGCCCTAACTCAAAGGGAGTGGAGGGTGGGTGACTCGCGGCGAGACGACGAAGAATGAGGCTGGGGAGAGGCTGGTGCCGCAGCAAAAGGCTGCTGAACACGCCCCCTCTCAGGCACCTGGTTGGATGCCTGCCGAGGGGTGTGGGCGCCAGCCAGGTGAGGTGGAGGCAGGGGGCTAACGCCCCTTGCTAGGGGCGGTGCTCGGGCTCCCGCCCACAACCACTCCCCTCTCTTGCAGGGAGGAGAGTCTTTCTCATCATCAGGGTGAAAGTAAGAGAGGAACAGCCCTTTAATCCTCCTCTGCTCTTTTCGGGGTGTTTTGGAAACAATGGGAGGAGAAGGAACTATTCCAGCTCTTGAGCTAGTGTAGTCTCCCCTCCTGTTTGGGGGCATATTGGGAGAGCAGGAAGGCACTGAACCCTTCAAATCCCAGCCTTCTCCTGTTCAGGAGCCGTGATGTCCCCTTTTCACCTGCGATATTAGAGCACCTGTGATATTAGGGCCACAAACATTTCTGTGACTGCAAGGAGAGGGCATCCAACATCAGATTTCCCTCTCTGAGGTACAAGCTTTTCCCCCACCTCTCAGAGATGGAGATCCAATGGTGCCTGGAATGTCCTTTGATGAGCCATAGGGTTGCAGAACCCCAAACCATTCTACTAAAAGAAACTAACAATGTTGTTGTTGTTGTTTTGATTATTATTCTTCATTGGACTGGTCATGTTGTGCAGATGCTTGATTATCGTCTTCCAAAGCAACTACTGTGGTACCTCGGGTTACATACGCTTCAGGTTACATACGCTTCAGGTTACAGACTCCACTAACCCAGAAATAGTACCTTGGGTTAAGAACTTTGCTTCAGGATGAGAACAGAAATCGTGCTCTGGTGGCATGGCATGAAGCTAAAGTGGTGCTTCAGGTTAAGAACAGTTTCAGGTTAAGAACGGACCTCCAGAACGAATTAAGTACTTAATCTGAGGTACCACTGTACTCTATTCTGAACTTAAAAATGGAAAGTGTAATGCTGGTGGTCAACAAAAGAGGTTTAAAGACTGTCTCAAGGCAAATCTTATATTAAAAAAATGTAGTATAAACACCAACAATTGGGAAACACTTGTCTGTGAGTGTTCTATTTGGAGAACAGCCTTTACCAAGGGTGTCACGGGCATAGCTGTCAACTTTTCCCTTTTTAAAAGGGAAATTCCCTTATTCTGAATAGGATTCCTCGCAAGAAAAGGGAAAAGTTGACAGCTATGATCATGGGCTTTGAAGACACTCAAACTCATGACACAAAGGAGAAACATGCTAGGAAAGAACATTTGGCAAATCCACACTATGATCAACTCCCACCAGGAAACCAATGTCCCCACTGTGGAAGGACGTGTGGATCCAGAATTGGCCTCACTTACGGACTCATTGTTAAAATCGTGTTTATGGAAGACAACCTTACTTTGCTATGAGTGATCACCAAAGAAGAAGAAGATATCACCACTAAGATAGACAGACAGACAGACAGATAAAATCTTGAGAAAGATTCTTAAGAAAGAGATATTAAAAGTAACAAAATATAAAATAGCAAAATACCATATATGCAATCAATCTTAAAAATTGTGTACAAAATGCTACTAAAACAAAACGTAACCCAAGCACACCCAGCAACCCAACATAAACTAAGCAATCCACAGCCAGATTGTGATATATTTCAGCTTCTGTGAGACTGAGATGTGTTTGACCAGTGAACTGATGGGAGTCACACCCGCACTGAAGAGGCAAGACCTTTCCCCTGAGAATTAAACATTTCTTGAGGCAGCTTCCTTTATTATTTTTTTTCAGACACATCCGCAGTTCTTTGATTTCCTGACCTTTTAACTGCAGCTTAGCAAGAAAGGAAAAGGACTTAAAAGAATGTCTCAACTTTTACTTAGGAGGAAGGGTAGGAGGGGGGGGGGAGTCACAGGATGGAGGCAAATGGCCATTATTGCTGCTTGGAGTCTGCACTTTCCCTCTCTCAGCTTCCCTTTTCTCTGCATCGCCAATTGTGAATTGTACCACACTGCGCAAGCATCAGAAAGATCAGAGTCATAAGAAAACAATTACCCACTTCAACAAAAGCACCAGCAAACAGTTTCTTCTTAGGTCATTAAAAATTGCTTTTCAGGTGGAGGTGGGAGGGGAATGAGCAATGTTTACACATCGATTCATTCATGAATCTCAGCCTATTGTTTAATTCCTGTTATCTAAGGGATTCCATTTGTTGATTTCAATTCATTTGTTGATTTCAATACATTCTTCTTTCTTCCAGAATGAACTGCCTGTGCTGCCTTCTGTAGCATTGTCTGCTGTGGCTGAAAGTTATGTTTGCGGAAAGTGTGTCCTTGAAAATTATATCCAGCGTTCCTTTCCTTAAAAAGAAATAAATTTTAAAAATGACAGAGTATGCAATGTGGAAAGACAGCTGACAAGAGGCATATTTCCATGATAAGGTTCAACTAAATCTCTGCGGCACAATCGGAAGCAGAGACCATATTCCTGTGACCACATTGGGCTATTAACTCAGTAACGATACATTATCTGCTAATTAGAAACAAATTAGTACTTTCTGGAGAATACTGACCTCCCATCCTCCCTTTCTACACCCTTCAAACATTGCATATGAATTATCTAGCAGTAGTCAATATTTCTGTTTACTGCATAATGCCACATTCTTTCTGCAGTTGTAAATTATATGAATGTATACATATGAATAGGGACGTGGATGGTGCTGTGGGTTAAACCACAGAGCCTAGGACTTGCCGATCAGAAGGTCGGTGGTTCGAATCCCCACGATGGGGTGAGCTCCCGTTGCTCAGTCCCTGCTCCTGCCAATCTAGCAGTTTGAAAGCACGTCAAAGTGCAAGTAGATAAATAGGTACCGCTCCGGCGGGCAGTTAGACGGCGTTTCTGTGTGCTGCTCTAGATCACCAGAAGAGCTTAGTCATGCTGGCCACATGTCCCGGAAGCTGTACGCCGGCTCCCTCGGCCAATAAAGCGAGATGAGCGCTGCAACCCCAGAGTCAGTCATGACTGGACCTAATGGTCAGGAGTGCCTTTACCCTTTATACATATGACTGTATGTGTGTGCATTAGGGATATAAGAAGGCATCATTTACTGTTGCTTGAGGGCTAAATCATGGCATTACTGAGGAGGCATGTTTAGTTCTTGTTTGAAGAGTAGCCCTGACTCTGGGTCTGATCTTGACGAAAAAGATACAGGTATCAAGAAGGGTGTCCCACATCACCTTAAGTGGTGATGTGCACTGCCAGGTCAATGGTTCATGGGAGCACTGCCATCCATAATTTGATCATGGATGGATGAATTGACCTGGCATGTGTAAACAGAGACTTGGTTGCTGCTTCTTGTCCACCATGCTTTTCTTATGCACAGCAACCCAGGTCATGTGGAGTGTGTGTGTATGTGTGTGTGTGTGTGTGTGTGTGTGTGTTGCAGTGTTTCTTAGGAAGTCCTTAGTTTTCAACAGGTATGCTATAAGGGAGACCCAGTTTTCTGAGTGCATGTTCTGGAAGTTGAGCAATTGTGGCAGTACAGGATTCCTATTGGTGTACTGCCTTCCTAGCTGCACCAAGTATTCCCTGCCTGAGGTGCTTCAGGTTGTGGCAGATGTTAACATCCATGCCTGCATGTGCACTGTCTCACCAAAAGTCTCCCTACCCCTTTGTGGGAAGGCCAGTGTCTTCCCCCCACCCCTGACCATGTAGAGCTGGGATGCCCAGGGCTTGTCTTGCCATAAAGTGAGCTTTGGCTCATGCTCCCAGCTTGAAATCCGGCTCCATGCCAGCCTGCCAAATTGGCCAATGGCAGGTTGGCGTGGAGGGCAGGGCTCTTTGAGGGTGGGCCTAAGGGGAAAATCAGGCTTCCCTCAGGTCTGCTTCCAGGGGATTTAAACAGCCTATGTCAGCCTCCGACATCCAGCTCTTCTTATCTCAGGCTTCTTATCTACTGCAAGGTGCTGTACAAGGGACTGCCCTTGAAGGTGACTCAGAAACTGCAACCAATCCTGAAGGGCTTCACCCTTTCTGTATATGACCACCATTTGGCAACCTTAGACCACTTTGGAGGAGAGAGAAAAACTTACATCCATCTTTGTCCAATCTTTCTTCGCAAAGGTCCCCAAGGAAGCAAACACCAGCTAGAGACAAAACAAAAAATTTTTTTCTTCCAGTAGCACCTTAAAGACCAACTAAGTTAGTTCTTGGTATGAGCTTTCGTGTGCATGCACACTTCTTCAGATACACTGAAACAGAAGTTTCCAGACCCTTCTATATAGTGAGAAGGTGGGGAGGGGTATTACTCAGAAGGGTGGTGGGAATGGGTGATTGGCAGATAGCTGTGATGAGCCTGTTGACGACTCTTAGTTGGTCTTTAAGGTGCTACTGGAAGAATTTTTGTTTTTTGTTTTGACTATGGCAGACCAACACGGCTACCTATCTGTAACCAGCTAGAGAGACATCCACCCATTGGTGACTTCCTGTAAAACTCTACTGCATTAACTCTGAATGAATGCTGTGGTTTATTCAAATTTCCGATCACCACAGCCACCTTGTCACTAGTGCCTCAAAGTCTGGAAATGCACAGCCTTAATGGCAGAGCAATGAAGCCAAACAGTAGCCAAAATGTGTCTTTTCATATCAGAGTACAAATGTCAAACCTAACAATGACCGTTACACCGAGAAGCTTGTTTCCATGATAGACAGCTTATATTGCTAAAATATTACTATCTTGGCTTTCATTTATTTTTTATTGCAGATATGTGTGTGGACAATTTTACATGGCACTGACAGCCGCGTTATCCATTCAGGAAAACGTCTAAACAAAGGAAGGGACTTTACTCTAGTAAATTTCAAGGATCGGTTGAAGTCCTGTAAAACAAACATTTATCCCGCTCTTATCAAGGTGGGATAAGTAATGAGAATCCTTCGAGAAGGACACAAGTTTCCACGTGATTTATTGTCCGTTAGCGTGCAATAAAGTATATCAGCATCATATTATGTTATTGCTTGGATTTTGCTCTGAGCATCTATTTGGCTCATTCCACTTAACACTGTGAACAAAAGTCAAGTTATTATTTTAGTTAAGTAGTTCTCAAACATTTAACTCAAAAAGCCTACTAGCAATGTTTGCTGGTTTTGAGGATATGGATTCACCTTTTGGTCCTCCATTTGACCCAGAAGTTCCCTGACCTTTAGCCCTCTATTTCAAGCAATTCTAACTCCCTGCCCCTAGAAGGGATAATGATCTTTTTTTTGCACATCATTTTATGATGGAGACCTCGGTCAATCCTTCCAGCTCACTTTGGAAAACAAAGTAGATTCTGGTGAAGCAACAGGGGAGAAAATTGTTCAGTATGCATTTTAATGCAAACACCTAATTCAAATTTCTGGACTGATTCCCCCAAATTTTGTGATGGAGTTAGTTGCCCACGGGGCAAAATTGTGTACCCTCGAAAAAAGTATATTGGGGGAAAGTACACAGAAAAATTGGTAGGGGGGATGCAAAATATGCATATTATTAATTACAAAATATTTTGCAATTGCTTATAAAAATGTGTACATTAGGCAAAATTTATGGCAACAATGTGTATATTAGGGGAAAGACACATTTTTGTGCTGAGCTGTTTTTTTTTAAAGCAAACTATTGCAAAAACAAGGCCAACTGAAATTAAAACTGGAAAACTGAGGAAGTCAAAATCGACATATTTGTCCATTCCGAGTTAGAAGCAAGAAGAGTTAAAGCGGAATATTTAATGGTGGTATAATTCATTACTGCCATGAAACTAGCTGCTTTATGGTAGTAATTATGACAGCAGTGTTTAAAAAGCCTCACAAAAGTAATTATCGCATAAATTTTTAAGACATAAAGCTGTAATATAATTATGTAAGTGGTGCAAGACTTTTCAGAGATAAATTTTAGTTTTCTGCTGAACTGGAGAAAGAAAGATAGAAAGGAAGGAAGGGGGGAAGAGTGGATGGACTGAGGAAGTGAAGCGCTTGCCTCGTTACTTTGAATTTATTTGCCTTCACCCTGATGTCATGCTTCTGGTTTACATGTGGGAGACCCGAGCTTCTAACTTCCCAACCTCTGCATCCTCAACCTCCGGTTGGAGGAGATGGATCTCCCCGTGCCTAGTGCCAGGTTTTCAAACATTTCGTGTTTTCTTTCCCACGAGTTGTGTGACTGCGGCTTTGTTTACTCATATGCCCTCCAGACAGCAAGCGAGCTCTCTTGGCAGAAACAGCAGCCTCTTCTCTTCGGGGGTCGAGAGGTGGAAATCTCTCCCTCCAGCCCTCCTTCCTCCAGCTTTCAGGTCTGTCAGTGAAACAAAACTGTTAGCTTAGAAGTTTGCTTCGGCTCTGATCACAAGCACGGGCTGGGGAGAGAAACGGATGGTGGCGAACCCCCCCCCCCCTTTCTCGCTTTCATAACTTTCTGCTTATTACTTCTGTCGAACTAATAAATATGTATTTGCTACAATTACTTACAAAGAAGGAATTGATTTGTGACTCATTACGTGGGTCAGAACTATTGACTCTCCAAATTAGAAGTGATGTTTTCTTTCCTGCCACTCAAAATGGGTTTGATCCCCTACAATTTACATGAGCTTTTTGCCTTTACAAGGTTAGATTACTGCAACACATTGCATGTTGGGCTGCCTCTGAAGATGGTTCGGAAAATTCAGCCGGCACAGAATTGAGCAGCCAGGTTGCTCACCTGGGCAAGGCGATTTGAGCATATAGTGCTAATTCTAGCCCAACTGCACTGGCTGTCAATTAGGCTTTGGGCCCAAATTCAAAGTGATGGTTTTGAACTTTAAAGCCTTCAATGGCTCAGGGCTGGAAAACCTCAAAGACCACCTCTCCTCTTATGAACCGACCTGGACTCTGTGATCATCATCTGAGGTTCATCTTTATGTGGCTCCCCCCACCGAGATTTGGAGGGTGGCCTTTTCTGTGGTGGCTCCCTGTTTATGGAATGCTCTCCCAAGGGAGGTTTGCCTGGTATCTGCTTTACATATCTTCTGATGCCAGGCAAAAACTTTCCTCTTCTCCCAGGCCTCTGGCTAATTAAACAATCTGTAGCCTTTTAAAGGGGGGAGGCTATAGTTTTTGCTTCTTATTATGGTGTATATTTTTGTGTTTTTATATTGTATACTGCCCTGTGATACTTCAGATAAAGGGTGGAATAGAGATTTAATAAATAATAATAATAATAATAATAATACCAGCACAGATTTTTGAGGGAGCAAAAGAGCAAAGGCAAGTTTAGTTTGATCTACTAATCTATTTATTTAATATATGCCCACATATATCTCACCCTGCCCTTCACCAAATGATCCCAGGGAATGTTATAACACAGTAAAGACAAGAGGAACACCAACAGTCACAAACAGTTGAGAGCAGATGAAAAACACAGCACAGAATTCCTGGGGAAAGAAATTGGCTGTTAAACTGCCTGAGAACTGTATTTCTGTGAGGGAAATAGGGGTCTCCTAACAATTCTCAGCAGACTTAACAAATTATATTTCCCAGATTCCTTGCTGAAAGCCATGGCTGCTTAAAGTGGCATGAACATGCTTTAGATGCATAGTGCAGATGGAGTCTTTGTTTTTGTTTCTTACCATAAACTGGCACAGTGATGTATGTAAGAACCAAGGAATGCCCCTCGGCCAAGCGTCCATTTTCAAAATGGACATCGTTCATATGAATCATTTCAGGGATCAACAGCTAAATTTGTAGCCCTTCTACTTTTCTAAAGAAATGAAAGAGGAAGATTCCTTTGTCTTCATATGTTCTTTGAATTAACAAATAAGTAATAATCTCAACCTTGATCACAACTATTTTTTTCCGGACATAAATGTACCTCACAGTGTAAGCAGAATTTTTGACAGTGAATTGTTCATTTATAGGTTAGCTTAAAGAAACAACAACAAAAAAACCATCTTACTTTACAACTTTTCTGATTGGTTACTTGATGTAAATTGTTGCATAGTTTCATATTTTACAGTTACAGATACTGAGTCAGCACACACTCTGTGTAAATTTTGTTACTAGAAAATATTTATTGGACACATCAGTTACTGTATATGCTATTTCCATTAAGCTAAAATATATTTCTTAAGAGGGAGCTTAGTTTAAAAAAAGGATATGCTGAATGCTGGGGGGAAAATCAATATCTTTTAACATAATAGGGAAAAATCTTATTGTCAAATACAATTTATTGAAATTGCAGGTATATATATTATGTAAAAAAAAAAGTTAGGATATCACATCTACTTCATTTTAATGTTTTATAAATATTGTTGTGCACATAGGAGTTGTCAGCATATATTCTTAAAATGTTTTTTCTTCCTTGATAATGCTAATGATATATTGCATATACAATGGTACCTCGGGTTACAGATGCTTCAGGTTACAGACTCCGCTAACCCAGAAATAGTACCTCGGGTTAAGAACTTTGCTTCAGGATGAGAACAGAAATTGTGCTCCGGCAGCGGGAGGCCACATTAGCTAAAGTGGTACCTCAGGTTAAGAACAGTTTCAGGTTAAGAACGGACCTCCAGAATGAATTAAGTTCTTAACCTGAGGTACCAGTGTATATAGATTTTTACACTTCAAAGCAATTCACATACAGTAACTCAACAATTCTTACAGCAACACTGTAAGTTATGCCAGTATTAGTAAAAAAGATAAAAGTAAAGGACCCCTGAATGATTAAATCCAGTCAAATTCAACATTTTGGTGTGGCACTCATCTCCGCTTTCAGGCCAACGGAGCTGGTATGTGTCCACAGACAGCTTTCTGGGCCATTTGGCCTGCATGACTATCTCTCTTCTGACCCAGAGAACACTGTGATGAGTGCCAGAGCACACAGAAACGCCATTTACCTTCCCCCCGTAGTGGTACCTATTAACTACTCATGCTGATACCCTTTTGAACTGCTAGTATCCTCTTACTGAAGATGAGGAACTGAAGCATAGAGATACCAGATTGAATATTACTATCCAGTGGTGTCCTGACTCATGCCCCAAACCAATTGTTGTTGTTGTTTAGTCATTTAGTCGTGTCCGACTCTTCGTGACCCCATGGACCAGAGAACGCCAGGCACCTCTGTCTTCCACTGCCTCCCGCAGTTTGGTCAAACTCATGCTGGTAACCTTGAAAACCCTATCCAACCATCTCATTTTTGACCACCTCCAACTTACCCAGGTTCATGGTTCTTACATTCCAGGTTCCTATGCAATATTTTTCTTTACAGGATTGGACTTTCCTTTCGTTTCCAGGCATATCGGCAACTGAGCGTCCTTTCGGCTTTGGCCCAGCCGCTTCATCAGCTCTGGATCTACTTGTACTTGTCCTCCGCTCTTCCCCAGTAGCATGTTGGATGCCTTCCAACCTGAGGGGCTCATCTTCCAGCGTCATAACTTTTATATACCTGTTGTCTTTGTCCATGGAGTTTTCTTGGCAGGGATACTGGAGTGGCTTGCCGGTTCCTCCTCCAGGTAGATCACGTTTGGTCAAAACTCTCCACTGTGACCTGTTCATCTTGGGTGCCCTGCTCGGCATAGTTCATAGCTTCTCTGAGTTCTTCAAGCCCCTTCGCCACGGCAAGGCAGTGATCCATGAAGGATCACAAACCAATAAGAAGTGCAAACCAATAACAAGTAAAGAAGCAAATTCAATTGTGACCAGGGGTGCGAACTTGCATAAAATATGGGGGACAGGTAAGCCCTGCCCCACATAATTGATCAGAAGATGAGGCACACACACCATTTGAATGGCAATGGCCATCAGCTTAGGGTGCAGCAGCACCCTCAAATATATTATTGGGGGGAGAGGCAAAGGGACCTTGGCCTGCCAAGAGGGCTTTGCTGCAGACTAACTTCCTTCTTCCATTCCAAGACCTCATCCCCAAGGACCTCCTACTTCTGGTCCGAATCTGAGTGCTCACAGGGATGGTAGAATCAGAACCAGGGGCATCCCAGTTCATATTCTTAACAGAAGTGGCCTGTGGGGCACAGGAGCAGCACTGCCACTTGGTCTCCCAACACCTGTGTGATTGCCTCTCACTGAGGTAGGGTAGGGATAAAGGCAAGTGTGTGTGTGTGTGTGTGTGTGCGTGTGTGTGTACTAGCAGGGCCAATCTAGCTCTCCCATAGGTGTAGATGCACCACCCTGACCATGCCGCTATCTGACCTCTGACCCCACACTCGCCCGCTAAGCAGCCATGATGCTGTTGCTGGGCAGGTCAGATGCACTCCTTGATACCAACATCTCCTGATCCTTAAGCATTGCACCAGATCCACAATATGTGGTGGCCTCAGCATCCTTAACAGCACGAAGTTTCCAGGTTAGATTTTTTCAAACTCTGAATACTTAAACAAGGCTTCCTATATTTGGAGAGATATCACCCTAGATTAGGCACAGAAGATGTTTGTCAATGTGCTAATTCTGTGGTGGCTAGAATGCTTTTAAGATGCCGCAAGCGTCAGCTATTGAGATTAGATAATGGGAATGGATTCAAAAGGCTGCTCACCCTTGCCACCCAGAATGTAGCTGCCCATTGTGCGTGTGCCCAAGGAAAAGGAAATGTCAACACAGAGGAAATTTTCGAAATGCCCTACTTTGTTGAAAGGAACAGTGCTGCATACTGTGCGCCAGCAAAGCGTCTTTGAAAGATGAAAGAAGGATGTCGGCCGAGATATCAAAAGAAACACAATGGTTAAATTAAAAAGTCTTTTGGAGCTAACAAGATGGTGCAAAGGTCAAAGCACATCAACCCCCCAGCCCCCTGCTGGTGGTATGCAAATGATAACATTGCAGTCCCTGTGGTCTCGGCAAGGACAAGGCATTGGTGGGGCTGCAAAAAAAAAAAAAAAAAAATCCCCATTGCTCTGATGCTCAGTGGCCTCTGCCATTAAAATGGATGAATTGGAGATCGGTGAGGAAAGAGTGGGCAAGCTTCAGATCTGAGCACCACATGTAATTATTTGAAGAAGAGTTTGGCCTGCTATCATTTGCAATTAATGGAGGAGTTCCCACTGTGATCAGTGGGCCCAGCGCTCTCTGCCGTGCCAGAAATGACCAGATATAAACCACTCCTGACAGATGTTTATAAAACTGTCTCTTTTTTAAAGAAAACAACAACATCCTGGCTTTCGTAACAAATTGTTTTTGCAGCCTGATCACACCCGTCAGCTTTCTATTCCCAGAGCACCTAGGGTGAGGCTTTGCTCATTGACACATCAGCACAACAGAGGATATCATCATTATGCCAGAAAATACGGCCTTGCAGAGTTGTCAACAGGGGTGCGAGAGAAGTCTGATTAACTTTGCATTTTAAAGCCTGGTTGTTGTTGGTATCCATATGTCTCAGGAGACAAAAGAAGTCAATCCGTTGGAGAGTTATAGTGCCTGCTGTGGCTGCAGAGACTGATACAGGAGAAACATGTTTTGTTACAGCTGGGCCAGATGATGGCATCCAGTTGTGCTGCTGCAGATGCAGATGTTTCTTCTCTCTGCATTCCTCCCAGTGGTCATTCCTCCTCTGGCCACTGCTGTGAATACATGACCTGATTGTCTGTCCAGAGGCACTCCGATTGTCTGCAAGGGATTCACATCTGACGGAATTAATGTTGCCAGCCTTCATTTAACTTTTGCAGACATCTTTGTAATGCAGTGTTGGTCTGCCAACAGGCCTAGTGCCTGAAGCCAGCTCCCCATAGAGCACATCCTTGGGGGAAGCCTATCATCTTCGATTCTATGGACATAACCGAGCCAGCGTAAACGTCACTGAGACAGAAGTGCAAACATGCTGGGAACGTGGGCTTTGGAGAGGACATCTTGTTTGAGATTCTGTCCTGTTGTGTGATGCCCCAAATCTTCCTGACCCAGTGCATATTGTAGGCATTGATTGAGGCATCATTCCTGACGGGTGTAGGTTGCTCACGATTCACTTCCATAAAGCAGGGTGCTGAACATGCAAGTCTGTTAGACCCTCATCTTGGTGCTGGTCGTTAGCATCACATTCTCCCATACTGTTTTGGAGAGGCGAGCTATTGGTGTAGCTGCCTTGCCAATAGGCTTGTCTAGCTCAGCATTGATGGAAAGGTTGCTGGTTATGGTGGAGCCCAGGTAGACAAAACTGTCTACCACCTCAAGTGTGTGGTCACCAATGCTGATGCATGGAGTGCTGGCGATGTCCTGACCCAGGATGTTGGTCTTTGTCAAGCTAATGGTGAGGTCGAATTCCATGCAGGCTCTGCAAAATGGTGGAGCTTCCTTGGAGTGCTGCATCATCCACAAACAATCTATCTCAGATAAGAACCCACCACACTTTTGTCTTGAAATGAATGTGTGCCAGATTAAACAGGTCCTTGCTGTGCCTTGACTGGAAGTACATACTGTCTTCAGTCAAGCTTAAGGCATAGGAGAGCAACAAGGAGAAGAAGATGCCAAAGAGAGTTGGAGCAAGAATACAGTCCTGTTCCACATGCATTTTAAGGTGAACCTACCAAATTCAAACATTCCAAAACAATTGGCAAACCAAAACACAGTCATCATTCAAAATATTCACATCTCATGATTTTGCACTGCTGTTCTCCAGCGAAGTAATGTATACAAAAGTGTGTAATCTATGAATATATTATTTAAACAAGATAAACATGCCTTGTATTAGGGAAAATTACTTGGGAGAAATGTACCTTTTAGACATTGCAAGTATAAATGTGCATGTTAGGAGAAATGTAAACTAAAATGCTGAATTTCCATGAGAATTTTTAATAAATAAATAAATGGCATATTGCTGTCCAAATGCGAAGAACTGTATTTAAGTCTCTTCTCCCCAACCTGCCCACAAAAATTAGCCAAACAGAAATATATGTAGCTTATATTCACTTTTGCTTACCAGTCATGCTATATGGTTAGTGGCCAATGTCATATAAGGCAGAGTGCAAAGTCCATTTATTTTAATGTGCCTTGCAATGAAGCAACACCTGTCAGATGGCTCCCACGATGGCATTTTTCTTTCTGTGCCTTTTCCAGATGACCGGATGAACAATGCAATATTCCCAAGGTGGCTTCACTGACATTTTTCAATTTAGGAAGAAGGCAATATATCTATCTATCTCTATCTATCTCTCTATATATGCAATTCTCCATCTCTTTAGTCATGCATAGCTGAGAACAATGATTTGTTTATATGCACAGTAAAGACTGGAGACATCAGCACAAATGTGCATTATTCACACAATTCTGTGCCTTCCTAGGCCTCATTTCAGCTGATTTCTGAGCAAAGGCTGCATAAGCAGAGAGTAAGGCTTTTCCAAATAGTAAAATAAGAAAGTAAGACTATGTGCTTCTCTGTGCATATGCCTACTACTACTACAAGGAGCACATTTGCAAGTCTGTGTTGTTAAAACAAAATGGCGTTGGGTGAGATCCAATGAGCAACTTGTAAAACTACCACAGTCCCCTTTGCCTTGTGTCCTGCACAGTTGCACAGGATCTTCCAGCACTTCTTCCTGCACTTAGGCAGAAGAACCAGATGCAACTAATTAGTCCAGTTGCCCCTCAGTCCATGCCTGAGACAGAGCCAGCTTCTCCATTTGCATACCCTCCAACATTTCTCTGATGAAAATAGGGACGTCCCATTCCATAATGATAATTTTACTATTTATACCCCACACATCTTAATGGGTTGCCCCATCCACTCTGGGTAGCTTCCAAGCTAGATAAAAACAAAACAAAACATTAAACATTAAAAAAAAAACCCTTCCCTATACAGGATTGCCTTCAGACAGCTCAGGGGTTGGATAACTCCATATCCTCCAAAAATTATCCATTGAAAATAGGGACATTCTGAGGAGAAGTGGGACATTCTGGGATCAAATCAGAAACCATGATGGCTTCTCTAAATCAGGGACATCCCTGAAAAATAGGGTCTGCATTTGGTGCTGTTTCAAACCTCCACAAAGGATTTGACTGCTCAGTTTTGCAGGAAAAAAGAAAAAGAATCTGTTTGAATACAAAATGATCAGGGTGGTTAAAAATATCTGATTATTTCTAATCACAGTCTTTAGTCTTCCTTCCCTTGGATTATGGTGCCAGTCTGATACGAGTCTTTTTGATACCTAGGAATGATTTTCTAAATTATCCATTCCCACCTCTATAATATTTTCTCCTCAAAGTTCTGTCAGTGTCCAAAGTTAAAGAAAGGATTGAAGGAGAAAAAACCTCTGCAAGCTTGGGTGTGTGATGTGGCAGTTCTCCATAGTGCTAACATGCCAGGGAGCAGGAGGGATGCCAATTACAGATGTCTCAGCAAGTGAGGCCTGGGATCGAATCCAACATAAAACCAAGAGTATAATCACTGTGGGCTGGATAGGAAAGGGAGTAGGCCTCTTAAAAGCCATTTGATTTTGTGCTAATGTGGGATTTCAGCTGAACCCCACCCAGCTGCCTCTGTGTGAACTTGTAAGAAAAATCTTTTGTTCTTTTCTTTGTGTTGATTTTGAGTCAATAGCCAATAAACTCCCACTCCAGCACTCTACTGGAGGGCTGCAGGAAGTCTAAAAAATTCCTTAATAAACTACAAACGAGAGTTTCCAAAGGCATCATATTTATAGGGAAACACAGAGAGGGTTTGCACCATCAAAGACCTACATGGGTTATGTGTCTTCCCTGTGGGTCTTTGATCATCTGTACAGAAGCCCACAAAATAATATTGAGTATTTATACTGGGCACAATCTAGATAAAATTAAGCAGATCTAGAGCCTATCAGTTTCAAGGGAAGAAGCTCTGTTCCACTAATCTCACAGATACACTAAAATGAAAGCTGTTGGTGAATTGTGTCCAGGGTTTCCCCAGTTCTCAAAGCATTCTGCCAAAGGAAAAAGTACTCCTCAATCCTATTCAAGATAGTGAGTAAAGTATAGTGCCCCGATCAAGGGAAGTAATAGTCCCACTCTGCTTTGCCTTGGTCAAACCACACCCAGAATACTGTGTCCAGATCTGGGTGCCACAATTTAAGAAGGATGTTGACAAGCTGGAACGTGTGCAGAAGAAGGTGACTAAAATGAACAAGGGTCTGGAAAACAAGCCTTATAAGGAACAATTGAGGGAGTTGGATATGTTTATCCTGGAAAAGAGGAGACTGAGAGGAAATATGGTAGCCTTCTTGAAATATCTCAAGGGCTGTCACATGGAAGATCATGAAGAAGAAGAGTTTGGATTTGATATACCGCTTTATCACTACCCGAAGGAGTCTCAAAACGACTAACAATCTCCTTTCCCTTCCTCCCCCACAACAAACACTCTGTGAAGTGAGTGAAGCTGAGAGACTTCAGAGAAGTGTGACTAGCCCAAGGTCACCCAGCAGTTGCATGCGAAGGAGCGGAGACCCAAACCCGGTTCACCAGATTACGAGTTCACTGATCTTAACCACTACACCACACTTGTTTTCTTCTGCTCCGGAGAGTAGGACCTGAACTAATGGCTTCAAGTTACAAGAAATGAGATTCTGACTAAACATCAGGAAAAACTTGCTGATGGTAAGAGCTGTTTGACAATGAAATGGACTCACTTGGAAGGTGGTGGACTCTTCTTCATTGGGTGTTTTTAAGCAGAGTTTGGAGGTCCAACTGTAATTGATACTTTAGCTGAGATTCCTGCATTGCAGCAGTTTGGACTAGATGACCCTTCCAATTCTACAATTCTATGAATCTATGTTTGTTGAATCCAAGCATGAATCCCTCCATCGATGCATTAGGGCCTTCACAAAGCCAGAGAACACATTGTAACTCTTTTCCCATCATCTATCTATCTATCTATCATCTATCTATCTTTCTGTCTATCTATCATCTATCTATCTATCATCTATCTATCATCTATCTATCTATCTATCTATCTATCTATCTATCTATCTATCATCTATCATCTATCTATCTATCTAATCTATCATCTATCTATCTATATCATGTATCATCTATCTATATCTGTCTATCTATCTATCTATCTATCTATCTATCTATCTATCTATCTATCATCTATCTATATCTATCTATCATCTATCTATCTATCTATCATCTATCTATCATCTATCTATCTATCTATCTATCTATCTATCTATCTATCTGCCACATCCGTTTTTTTGCGGAGAAAGTCCTGTTGCTCCGCCGTGACCTCCCTGCCAATTTAGATACAGTGACTGAACTGGAGGCCCCTCGACTGACTTCAGGTCCAGTGTTGGACCATTTCGATCGGATACTCCCTACTGATGTGGATAGATTCCTCCAAGTTGGTAGGCCCACCACCTGTCTCCTCGATCCGTGCCCATCTTGGCTGATTAGGGAGTGTCCAGATGTTGTGCGGACCCCCCTGGTTGAAATTATCAATTTGTCCCTTGACACGGGGACATTCCCAGGGGAACTGAAGGAAGCAGTGGTGTGTCCACTCTTAAAAAAAACTTCATTAGATCCCTTAGACCTATCCAATTACCGCCCAGTTTCAAATCTTCCATACCTGGGTATGGTAATTGAGAGAGCGGTTGCTGAACAGCTTGGTAGGTTTCTGGAGGAAACATCGGCATTAGATCCATTTCAGTCCGGTTTCCGTCCTGGTTTTGGGACAGAGACGGCTCTGGTTGCCCTAACAGATGATCTCCGTAGACAACTGGATCGAGGCGGGTCAGGACTGCTGATCCTTTTAGATTTGTCAGCAGCCTTTGACATGGTTGATCATGATCTTTTGGACCACCGCCTCGCAGATGTGGGGATACAGGGCTTAGCCCATAACTGGTTGTGCTCTTTTATCTCTGGTCGGGGACAGAGGGTGGCACTAGGGAGGGAAATGTCGTCGCGCCACTCCTTGGTATGTGGAGTGCCGCAGGGCGCAATTCTCTCCCCGATGCTTTTTAACATCTTTATGCGCCCCCTTGCCCAGATTATCCGGAGCTTTGGGCTGGGCTGTCACCAATATGCTGATGACACTCAGCTCTATCTGCTGATGGATGGCCACACTGACTCGACCCTGAACACACTGACCAGATGCTTGGAAGCTGTGGCTGGATGGTTTCATGGGAGCCGATTGAAACTAAATCCTTTGAAGACAGAGGTCCTATGGCTAGGTCGGGATGGCATGGGGATGAGGGACCAACTCCCTTCTCTTGCGGGGGCCCAATTAGTGCTATTGCCTTCCGTTAAGAGTTTGGGTGTAATCCTTGACGCCTCCCTTTCCATGGAGGCGCAGGTTACAGCAACAGCCAAGGCGACATTTTTCCACCTTCGCCGCATCAAGCAGTTGGTCCCTTACCTTTCCCGCCCCAACCTGGCCACAGTGATCCATGCGACGGTCATCTCCAGGCTTGACTACTGTAATTCGCTCTACGCGGGGCTGCCCTTGAAGCTGTCCCAGAAACTCCAGCGGGTACAGAATGCTGCAGCGAGGCTCCTCACGGGGTCTCTGCCATGGGAGCATATTCACCCAGTGCTTTTCAAGCTGCACTGGCTCCCGGTGGAGTACAGGGTCAGGTTTAAGGTGCTGCTTTTGACCTTTAAAGCCCTTCACGGCCTAGGACCCTCGTACCTATGGGACCGCCTCTCCCAGTATGCCCCACGGAGAGCCTCAAGGTCCATAAATAGCAACACCCTAGTGGTCCCGGGCCCTAAGGAAGTTAGATTGGCTTCAACCAGAGCCAGGGCCTTTTCAACTCTGGCTCCGGCCTGGTGGAACGCTCTGCCTCATGAGACCAGGACCCTGCAGGATCTGATTTCTTTCCGCAGGGCCTGTAAGACAGAGTTGTTCCGCCTGGCCTTTGGCTTGGAGCCAATTTGATTCCCTCCCTCCCTCTCTCTCTCTCTCTCTCTCTCTCTCTCTCTCTTTTGTTTTCTTTTCCTTCTCCTCCTGTGACGAGGCTACATTTTAATATTTTAATGTTCCATTATTTTAATGTTGTATTTTATTTTTGTTTTTAAGTTGTAATCATTCTTATTGTTTTTATTATTGTTTGTAAGCTGCTCTGAGCCCGGCCTTGGCTGGGGAGGGCGGGGTATAAATAAAAAATTATTATTATTATTATTATCTATCTATCATCTATCTATCTATCATCTATCATCTATCTATCATCTATCTATCATCTATCATCTATCTATCTATCTATATCTATCTATATCTATCTATATCTATCTATCTATCATCTATCTATCTTTCTATCATCTCTATCTATCTATCTATCAATCATCTATCTATCTATCATCTATCTATCATCTATCTATCTATCATCTATCTATCTCTACACATAATAGTTGTCTGTTTTTACATATCTGTGTTTCCTTAGGTCCATGGGTTTTGCAAGAAGTAGTGCTGTGCAAAATGTTGCCTGCAGAGTACCAAAGAGCTCTGGGTTGTTGTTGTTTTTAAACATAGCAACAGAAGATTAACAAAAAATAATACAAAAAGCTTAAAAGCTTCATCTCAGTTCTTGTTGTTGATTTCTAAGCGTACTTTGCTCTGCTTTAACAAAAATAACCCAGAGCTCTTCAGAACTCCACAGGCAGTGTTCTAGACAATGTTACATTGGGAGGTCTGTATCAGAAGCCTGTGGACTATCATAGGAGACAGGCGAAGCCTGGGAGGCCTATCTAAGGGAACCAGAAACTAAAGTCCATCTGAAGCAGCACAGTTTAAAATAAAAATAAAACACAAGCAAGAATACTCTCCTTTCATCCTCATCTTAATTATTTTAACACTTATTCTTCCGCCTATCCCCTGGCCTGCTACCCAGAAAAATGACTTTTTGGAAGAAAGTGAAAACAAAAAAAAATCCTTCCAGTAGCACCTTAAAGACCAACTAAGTTAGTTCTTGGTATGAGCTTTCGTGTGCATGCACACTTCTTCAGATACCTGAAGAAGTGTGCATGCACACGAAAGCTCATACCAAGAACTAACTTAGTTGGTCTTTAAGGTGCTACTGGAACGACTTTTTTTTGTTTTGACTATGGCACAGCAACACGGCTACCTATCTGTAACTGGAAGAAAGTGAATACCTTTAATTTTTCCAACCATTTTCCATACAATTTGGCAGCCTTAATCCACTCTGGAGGGACTCTTGTGCCTGTAAATTTCATCTACTTAGGCCAAGAATAGGGGGGAAACGTATTTCTCGTTTTAGATTTCCCATTATAGAGAACAAACACAAAACTTCATTTGATACAGAGTAGCTCAAGAGTTGAATTACAGAACAAAGCAGAGCTGGAATTGGAGATAGACACCAGTGTATCTCCAGCTGATCTGAGGAGGGGGAGTTATGCTAGCATAGACCAATTGTGCCAGGGACCTCCTTGCTCAGCCAGAGATCTGCTGCATCCTAACCCTGCTCACCCTGGCAGATCTTATTGTATGATTTCTCCCTTAGGTTGTACTTTTGTAGACAATTTTTAATGCATTGTTACCTAATACAGTGGTGCCTCGCAAGACGAAATTAATCCGTTCCGTGATTTTCTTCGCCTAGCGGTTTTTTCGTCTTGCGAAGCAAGCCCATTGACAGCTTAGCGGATTAGCGCTATTAGTGGTCTAGCAGCTTTTAGCGATCAGCTGAGAAGCGGCTTATCAGCGGAACAGCTGATAAGCGGCTTAGCGCTTAGGGAAAGGGCGGAAAAAAGCAGAAAAAAACGCGGGAACTCGCAAGATTTTTTCGTCTTGCGAAGCAACCCCATAGAGAAATTCGTTTAGCGAAGCGCCTCCAAAAACGGAAAACCCTTTCGTCTAGCGGGTTTTTCGTCTTGCGAGGCGTTCGTCTTGCGGGGCACCACTGTACATTGCTTTGCCAAGGCAGTTTCCCCAAATACAGTGTATTTTTTAATGTTATTTTCACTACATGTATTGTTATGTACAGTTTTCGATTACATGTTAACACGTTGTACACATTTTGTTTGTTAGATGTGTAAATTTGAGAGGGTAGCTGTTTTTTTGCGGAAGTGTGAATTAAGTATATTCACATAAAAAATGCAAACCAAACCAAGATCCTCCTCCATCTCCACTTCTGCCTCCCAATATAAAAAGAACCATAATGAAAATAACCCCTAGTCAATTTGCTTACAACATAATGACTGCAGGAGATCAATAGTGCTTTAATTGTGTTTCCATTTCTTTTGTCGCTTCAGGATACTAAGATAGCATGCCACAAAGGAAGAGAAGAACTGTTTTATCCTTGCCCGTATTTTTTTCTCCTGTGAAACAAAAGTATGACTTCAAGTACAAAATTAAGACAGAGACTAATGAAATCATTTTGCTCTGCACAGTGAATAAATAAATGAAATGCCAGGCTCTGAGCTACCAAATCACTTCTAAGCACCATTGATTTCAGTGGGAGATACCCAAAAAGGGGCTTACAGCAATTTGTCTCATGCATCTGAAAGTTTTTTTGTGAAATATTCAAATCTAATTTTCCAGCAGGGATGGGCAATTTCAGTTTCTCTCGGTTTCTCATTTTTCTCCAATCTTATATTCATTTATCCAAATGTCCACATCGCACTGATACTTTTTAAAAAAGAAATATCCTCATGAATATTCATTGGAACAAATTAGTGCAAATTAATCATAACATACACAAGTTTGCATGCAATTTTTGCCTAAAATTCACATTTTTGCAAAGCAATTTTCCCATATCTATTGTAACTTTCTAACATTCTTTTCCTGAATATGTGGAGTTTCTGCACACTTTACCCCACTTTACAATTGGAGAACTGCCCTGTTAATCTGGAAAAAGTGCAGATTTCAAAGGATGGTTTGGTTTTGGTTATGATATTGTCCCATAAAGTAGGACTTTGGTAGGCATAAAGGTAAAGGTAAAGGGAACCCTAACCATTAGGTCTAGTCATGGCCGACTCTGGGGTTGCGGCGCTCATCTCGCTTTATTGGCTGAGGGAGCCGGCGTACAGCTTCCAAGTCATGTGGCCAGCATGTCTAAGCCACTTCTGGTGAACCAGAGCAGCACATGGAAACGCCATTTACCTTCCCGCTGGAGCGGTACCTATTTATCTACTTGCACTCTGATGTGCTTTTGAACTGCTAGGTTGGCAGGAGCTGGGACGGAGCAACAGGAGCTCACCCCGTCACGGGGATTCGAACTGCCAACCTTCTGATCGGCAAGTCCTAGGCTTTGTGGTTTAACCCACAGTGCCACCCGTGTCCCTTTTGGTAGGCATGCAAAGTGAAGTGTATCCAGTCCCACCACCAAATCTACTCTCCAATTGTATAGTACTCAGGCTTCTTAAGTTTAGTGTATACTGGAGAATAAGGACATCTTCACTCCACTCCAATTTATCAGAAGTACACTGGGTGAACTATGAAACATGAATCTGGTATTGCTCTGGTTAACTTTCTGTTCCTGGAAGTCTACACCCCAACAGGTGATTGAATGGTGGGGCACATCAATTAAAAATAGATTGCTTCTCCTTTGGCACTGAAACACTCCAATAATAAAGGGTAGAAGGTTCCATGCATTTAGTGGTGTGCAGTCTCCTATTCCTCAGTGAGCTTAGGCCATTGGCAATTTGTGGAAATTCCAGAAAACCAAGCTATTTACATACTGAATATGTATGTGTGCTACCTAGTTTATTATGGCATGTGATTGCATAAGCAAATATGAATAAGCAAATAAAGTAGACATAAATAATGGTAGCTGTTTAAGAGAAAATCTCTCTCTTACGGATTGAGCAACAGTAGAGAATAAAATAAGGTAAAATGAACCCAGTGCTATAGTGGTAAAGGAACTATGAATGCATCAATTTTTATTCATTTATTTTATTTATAAGGTATTTATATTGTTCCATTCTAACTGCTCAAAGTGGCAAACAAACCTTAATAAAACAGGCAAAGGTCCATACCACTGGGCAAGAGAAAGTGACTAACAAATAATGATGATAATGATAATAATAGTGCTTTGCATGCAGAAAGCCCCAGCTTCAATCTCTGGAATCTGTTTTGGAAACGCTCTATTGCCATTTGACAGTCAGTGAAGACAATACAGAACAAGATGGATCAAATAGTCTGACCTGGCAGAAAGCAGATTCCTATGTTCCCATTAAAAAGTGTGCAAAATATAGACCTAACAATTCTCAAAGCACAGCGATCAGTCAAGATGAACAAAACGCTGTCCTGTCATTCCTCCACCCTGACAAATTCTCTACTGAAGAGATGTTTCTTCACAGCTCCATGGAAGGGCAGCAGGGATGAGGCCAGGCAGGTCTCTCTCATGAGAGCATTCCACAGCTGTGGGACGGTGATCAAAACGTCTAGTGTATGTCTTGTATTCCTACCATCTGCAGAAGGTTGTGGAGAAAGATGCCTGATGTTGATCATAGTGATTATGGATGGATGGATAATTCTTATGATACCCCAGTTTCAGGTACATCACATCATCCTTTGGGTCAACAGAAACCCTCTACCTTCCAATTCACTGCAACAACAGTGATAAGTTGATAGTAAGTATGCCATACACACACACAAACACAAACACACACACACTTTGACTGGTTCAACCTACATTTAATCCTGGAGCATATTTAACAATTTGTCTGGAAGAAGAACAGCTTGCTTGTTTTTCACAGCTATCCTGGTCCAGTTTATGATCCATTTTGCGGCAAGGCTGCTGTTTTAAACCTCAGTTCCTTGCCGACAGCTGCCACATTATATTAGTGACATGTAAACATGCCCATTGTCTCGCATATCACATAGATATTTCAAAGCTCTGAACTTCTATCAAGGTCATCCTTGACATTCCTGTGGGATGTACCTTCATAAAGTAGCCCACAGTATCATTTTTTTTTTTTATTCACATTATCAGTGCAACATGGAGAATTGGTTGTGCCAGCATATTTCCAAACAAAAGTAACATGTAAATCAGACTATGGTGTACCCTAAAGATAACCAAAGCAAGAAACCTCCTATAGTGCAGGATATGCTTCAGGATGATATCTCTCTGAAGTGCAGAGCAGCAACCGTAATATATCATGAGAAAATAGGTGATGTACCTATTAATAAACAGGCTCAGTTGGAGAGCACACAAGCCTCACTGCGAGAATTGAATTTAGCACTTGGAATAACAGGGAGCGGAATTTATATTCATGGCATTGGCATACGGATAAGAGTTGGATATGTGGAACTCAGGAAACCAGCCAGTTTCTCAAGTCAAACCATTTGAGGCTTTTGAAAATGTGTTTGTGCAACTCTGAAATGAAATATTTATTAGGGATGCCAGGAAACCACTCCTTGAACTTGGAGAATTGTTCAACCACTCAAACTTGCCCACTGCCTAGTCACAACAGAACTTGCTGAGGGAGCCTTTTGCTTTTCCCTCCCACACTCTGCCTGTGGGTAGCAGAAACAGAAGGTGAAGGGATAAAGGAGCCCCATGCCAACAACATTCCATCTGATTCCACAGAAGAGACAGTGATGGAGGCAGCTCATCCCATTCTTGAGCTCCTGGCCTGGTAACAGGAATAGAAGACGAGGAGCAACAGCAATGAAGTCCTCATCCAAAAGATGACAGACCAGCCACAACAACATCTTCCAAAGCAATTACTCTATTCCGAACTTAAAAACAGAAAGCGTAATGCTGGTGGTCAACAAAAGAGGTTTAAAGACTGTCTCACGGCAATTTTTTAAAAATGTAGTATAAACACCGACAACTGGGAAACACTGGTCTGCAAGCACTCCAGTTGGAGAACAGCCTTCACCAAAGGTGTCATGGACTTTGAAGACACTCGAACTCAGAATGCAAGGGAGAAATGTGCTAAGAGCAAGGCATGTTTGGCAAATCCACACCGTGATCAACTCCAGCCCAGGAACAATGTTCCCACTGTGGAAGGACGTATGGGTCCAGAATTGGCCTCCACAGTTACTTACGGACTCATTTTTAAGTTTGTGTTTATGGAAGACAATCATACTTGGCTATGAGTGATCGCCCAAAAAGAAAAAAGAAGCAGCAGGCAAGACCAGGTCTTGAACTGCTGGAAGACTTTCCTGCTCTCCTTTTCTGAAATTAGGACTGGGGGAGAAATCTGGTCTACATTTTAATGTGAATCTTCCTAATTTGCACTCCTGAGAGAATACGCAAAACAAAGCCCACCTAGCCTTTGAAATTCACAATTCTTTGAATTTTGCAATGCCAAAAATAGTGTATAAAAAGGGGAGCATAAAAATGCATATGTTCAAGAAAATACCCAGGGCTTCGGTTGCTCGTCACAGCAAATTGTGCTGACACATGTGGCACTTCTATCCATATATGAGTATCACCATCCCATTTATCCCTTTAGCAAAAAGTTGTGACAATATACAAAAATACATTTAACTAGAGGAAAATGCTTACAAACATGTGTATGCGCAAAAGTGCATCTTGGCGAAAAGGGACAGTAAAATACTGGTTAATTTTGTAACTAATGTGAAAATTTGGCAAACTGAACTTAAGACACTTTAAAGTGATGTCATACTGCTTTAAACGTATGGCGCAGATGGGGCAGTAGTCTGCACAGTCCTAAATGTCAGGCAATGCAGCCACACATCTTCTTGCATGATCCTACTGAAGCTTGACTGAATTCAGTGGGGCTTGTTCCCAGGTAAACTGTGCAGGTTTTTGTAGCTTCTGTTCTGGTCGGCAGCAAAGTTGGAATTGGAATGAGTGTGTGTTTGTGGTGACGGGGTCCAATAAAGAATAAGTGATTCATTATGAGAGGAGACACCTCCCTGATTATTGCTGGAGCCAGTCCACATGTTGGGTGCTCAATGTCTACAGCAAGATGCCTCCGCTAATCAAGGAGGGTCCACTGCATGGTGCTGAAGTCTGATCTTCCAGGGCTTTTAATCATGCATGGAGCCTATCTGAATAGAGCAGGCCTCACACGCCAGGCATCCAAACCCCAGCACAGCTGGAGGAATAATGGCTGAGAGACAGGGAAGCCGCAGTGCTAAAAGGCTCATCCTTGCTCTCACAATGGCCATCATCATCTGTGCAAGGAAAGGGGAAGCAGGCTCTGTGAACAGGGCTTCAGTGTCATTGGCATCAGACGCTATACAAGCAGAAGCTTTTACACACATATACATCATTCCATCAATCTATCTTTGACTCTTTTTAATAACCGCGGTAGATCTTTATCTTCAAGATTATGCCTTCTCTGCACGGGAAAGGCCTCTTGTCATTCTCATTGTAAATAACATCCTTTTCTCTCCCTCTCTTTTTGTCCCAGAATGTATTTCACTGCTCAAAAGAGCTTCTAAGCTCGCTGAACAAAGCTGTCAGGGCAAATGAATTGCTCAGTCCTGATGTTTGCTATTAGCAGATCTTATACTGATAGGATAATAACCTTTCTCTCTCCCCCCCCCCCCCGCCCCGTCTCCTTCATACATGAAAGGCATTTTTGTGAGCTGAATTACAGTCCCAGATAGAAAAGATGTGCTCTGCACATAACTCCCAAGCTACTTTCCTGCACCACATTCCTCCCCATAATTTTGTGTTTGTTATCTTGAATGGATGACAGTAACCACGGATCAGCAACTGAAATATACTCGAAATGAGTACCACATGTACGGTGTTTATGCCAACCCATAAGGCCGGCTAGTGGCAGAGGCCTGTGGTTTGCAGAGCACTGTTTTTAATACTTTGTGCAATTTAATATCAAGTGCCATAACTGGAATATACAATAGTGAGAAGAAAGAGGTATGAAAAAATAAACTGCTCATGATATCACATATTGGTTTCCAGCGAGACTCCGGGGTGGTTATGTCAAACAAGTACCTACTTGTTTATTTTAATATACTCAAGTGATCATTTTTCTTCGAGGGTAGATAAGTGTACAGATTTTTAATGTATGTAAGCAGTTGCTACTTGTTTAAAGATTGGAAAGCAAATGGCAAAGGTTTAGTTAATAGAACAATAAACTCTGGGAGATCACAGATTCATAAAGGGACTAAGTGAAGATAGGAGAATGACAAATAGCTTCAACTTAATGCAAAGTAATTCCATTTTTTTTCGTGTATGGCTGCCAAAATCCACATTTAGTGATACTTCTATTCCTTCCCTGAAACTTATTCAGGAGGAACTTCTTCAAGAGGAACCCTAATAAATCTGACCAAGCAAATCATGATCTATTTGGTTAAGAAATATTGCATGTAATATGTGAAATTTCAAAGTATTTTGGGAATTCTGGCTCATGTCAAACGTCAGAGGAATTTTGAAGACCAGTGTTTCAGTACTTCTAGTTGAGTTTATTACGAACATGGTAGTTCTGTATAAACCTACCCACCCATGACAGCGATGAGATTTTCACTTTAAGCAGAATTGGAGGCAAATTTGGAACTTTACCCATAGGCCAAATTTTTGAAGAATTTCAAGAAAACTTTCAGTCTACTTATCACATTTAATCTGCTTATCAAAATGGGCTCTGAGCCTAAAGCAAAATAGATGCTGAAAGGTACCCACAGAAGTACAAAAGGGAAGCATGAGATCTGCAACATATTGCTATTTATTTTTAGCCAACTGCATTATTGAAATAGCCTTGGCTATGGAATCAAGCTGGCATTTTGAAGATGGATGAATTCATTTGATAAATATATTTGTTTTTCCTCATTATAACACTAATGTTTTTATAAGATTCATGCAGCGAACTGTTGCTAATCCATCATGTCTTTATTGCTGTTGATTTCATTGGGATGTAAATGTAGGCCCAAATATTCTCCTCAGTAGAAAAAAAGATATCCATAGATTCATGGCCTTAGCAGAAAGTAACATATAAATAGAGGTGTGGTTTCTGATAGTCTTGCAGCAGCAGAGCATTTTTGATTTGCATAATTTTCTCTAGAGATTATTTTCATTTTGGAATATATATAACATTTTGCCCATTTTAAGGAGATGTCATTGTTATTTATTTTTTAAAAAACCATATTATTTTAGGACCCACAGTTTCAAAATATCCTTGCCAGCAGAATACCACAGAAAATGTAATATTGAAAACAACAGTTTCCCTTAATTTTTAAATGTTCACTCTGCGGTCCCTAAACTTTGTTAGAGCTTTACACATAACCATTATGTAACACCCATTATTATTTGTCTGGAGAAGTAAACAAGGGACTGAAAACAAGATCAAAGTGCAGAAGGAAACTGTTACCAATTCTGCCACCAGAAAACAACTGCAGCTGAAAGACCAATGGGAAGTCGAGTTTTATAGAACTGACAATGTAAGAGAACATGTTATGTTGGGATGGATGAGAAATTCAGCAAACATGGGTGATGCTCATGGATGATCGTGGTTGTAGTCCCTCATCTCTGGAGAGTACCAGGTTGGAGAAAGATAATTTAGATACTCAGATATCCTAGTAAAAGTGAATGCTATTCACATAGTTTTTAGCATCAGAAGTAGGGGGTCCACTTATGTATCACAAAAAAGCAGCATGCTGATTTTCATAAAATTTGCATAAGGTGCTATATGGGTATATATACTGTGTAAAATAATTGCTATAATTTAAATAGGAATACAATACATCTTATCATATTGGAGAAGACACTCATAAGTCTGTGCTGTTAGTCTAGCTTTCTATGTGAAAGTTTGAGTTAACACATCAATACTCCATATACTTTCCATAAAATAATTTCAACGTTAAAATCTGTTAATGCAAGCAGTGATAACGAAAATATAAAAGGGAACAAAAGAGCAGATGACAATTTAATGACATGCAACCTAAGAACAAAAGTGCTGCAGGAACCAGATATTTTTAAATTCCACACAGAACAGCTTCAGTAGTAAAATAATAATAATAATAATAATAATAATAATAATAATAATAATAATAATAATAATAAATGTTTTAGTTCTGTCAGGAGAAAGGGTTTAGGCTGCACTCCTAAACACACTTAGATGACAGTGAGTCCCATTGAAATCACAGGGCCTTACTTTCAAGAGCTTAGCATTGTGCCATGAAAACATCTTCAGAAAAACCAGGAGCCTTCCTAGAAGAAGAGATCTTAACTCTTTGGCAGAAGACCATTCAGGATGGAGCAAGAGTCCTAAGTCAAGCTGCAATGCTATTCCCATTAAAGTAGAAGTAAGCACTGTTACACTTGCCAGGCTTACTTCAGAGTAGACCTGAATATGCTTGTACTGTCATATTCTTTGATGAAATCTCAAGCTTTCAGAGGATAGATTCTTAGGCAATTCTGTTGGATGCTGATATGTTGGAGCCATTTGGCATAACCTACAGAACACAGCTGCTAGTTAAAACTACTAATATTGTCAGTGACTGAGGTTCAGCAGTTAAGACTGTGATCCAGAAACCTGATGCACTTGAGCTTACTGAGGTCAGTGAGTTGGTTCATGATTCATATAAAAATAAGGAATTAAAGTTGCAGTCCTTTGAACTCATTGAACGGCCCATGTGAGTGGGGATTCCACTATTTCAGTTCCCAGCTATTTCCTTTTTCAGGAAGTGAGATATAATATTTGACTGTGCAAAAAAAACAAAAACAAACAAACAAACAACTTCAGTGACAGATTCATTGTTGAAATGCCAGTTAACATTAATGGGAGTACCTTCACAGAAGTGACCACTGGAGTTTTTCTTCTAATTGCACAAGAACCTAGAATATACCAGGCCAGTCTACTTGTAAGAACTCTAGATTGTACCTAGTGCTGATCCAAAATTGCTCCTCCAAATTCTCAAAAGGTTATTCCTCTGTGAGAGAAGTTCCCATTTTCCTACCTCATTATTGGGGTACTTTATAATTTCTTTGTAATTCAATGGTTGTGAAGTTTTGAGCTTCCTATATTGTTGTGATGTGACTGGAGGTACTGTGTGTCTCTCTCTGTGTGTCTTTTTCTTTCCAAGAAACATTTATTCAGCACACTCCAACCTCCCTGGCTGCCTAGGCTTCATGGTCTGAAAGAAAGAAAGAAGACAATGGAAGAAGTTACCTCAACATGTCTTCCCTTGTTCTTTAGTTGTAGTGCAAGAATCCAGGAAGGCTGCAGAGTATAGAATAGTGGTGGTAAAATGAAAGGGGACTCAGAGACAACTTTCAGCCACTTGAAAAGTATGGTAAGTATGGAAAAAACAAAATACTTCAAACCCTGCTCTCCAGGCATAAGAATTTCACCAAAATTTTCTCTACCCTTTAATAATTTGAAAATGCAAGTTCTGCTTTCACCGATTGATGGAGAATGGTAAAGTTAAAATGAGTGCAGCACCTCAGGGGGAAACTCTTATGTTAGAAAAGAAAAGAAAAGAAAAGAAAAGAAAAGAAAAAGAAAAGAAAAGATGTTTAATAAACCAAAGTATTAGTGAAAGAAAATTAGCATAATCCTTTCATGTGCGAGTTAACTAAATTCAGGAAGCTTTTCATGTGAGAGAACATTCAACAAGATCACACACAGAAATAACAATTCACAAATTGTAGCACCCCTGCCTACCTTTGCATCCTCCATAAAACCCCAAGCACTCCCCAGTGTAGGTGACTTCATCTTTAACATGCCTTTCCCATGATTTCTAAGGATAACTCCAGTACCAGTGGTTGGGGAGCACAAGCAACACAGTACTATTGTCCTCATGTCTTGCTTGTGGGCTCCCCATCTCTTCTCTGGTTGGCTAATATGGGAAAAGAATTCTGGATTCGATGGATCATCAATCTGATCCAGCAGGGCTTTCCTTATGTATATGTGGTTTATGTATAACTATATCAAGCAACTCATGTACTGTTTTTTCAGCAACTAGTGGGCACCCCTTTCCTGCCACATGGCTGAAAACCCACCTTCACCGCAAGCCATCCAGTGAATCTGAGTGGAATCCAATGTCGTGCTAAGGTGAATTTACCATCAGCTCAATGATTTCTGCTTCTGCGGTCGGACATCCTCACGCATCCTCCCTCTTCTGTACATCTTATGTACCCTAAATCTGTTTTAGGTGTGCCCTCAACCCTCTGGAGAAGATTTGAGAAGGGCACAGGGTGCACACAATGAGGGAGACCCATTACACAAGCTGAAATCATTGTGCTGAAGGGGTGCTGCCCACCAGAGACCACAGTCAGATTAGATGTTGCTTCAGCACTAACTAGGCCCCAACTGAGCAGCTTTATTGCTAGCACTGGTGCTTCCTGGCCTGTCATTAGGGTCCTGATCCAAAGCAAGGAATATGGCTTCCTCCTCATGAGTAGCGCTTAGGGATCTCAGGCTTTACAAAGCCAGATACACCTCAATTTAACCACGCCACTGTCTGTCTTTCCAGGGTTATGGGGAAGAACTTGGTGGGTCTGAAGTGAGGGGAAGGTTGAGACCTGTCAGAGCGCAAATGGTTTTTCCTTGCATGGGGCAGGGACATCTTCCAGGTTGATGGTTTTAGGGTGCTGTTTGTTTCCCATTAAACTGTAAAACCAGCAAAAGCCAGTCCTTTTCTGCTGAAAGTTAGTTGAGGTTGACATTGCTAGGAACATGGTGAACTGCAGGAATGGGTCAACTTGTGCAATGACTACAGATGGTTGCTAGTATTCACGTTCATTCAGTCTACTGCATTCATCATACAAGCAAAAAAGATATATTGTTAACAGGATGTGTGCTTATTCTTTTGAGGGAGAGATATTTAAACAGTTCAGAACAAATTGGGATTCATATATTGATGTGCGTAACTCCCCTGCTGTAACTCCCCAGCCGTCCTCCTTTTTTAAAGCAGCCAAAGGAAAAAAACGAAAGAGTCTACCAACTCTCTTCCATACACAGCTTTCCAGGGAGCTTATATGACTCAATTCCAAACTGTATCCCTCCAGGCTTTATAAAGTGTAATATGTAAACAAGTTTGTGGTGGCTATCCATCCAAGGAAGGATAAGGCTGAGAGGATGGACTGAGCAGCAGAATAACTAGGCTGCCAAGCTCTCAGGCTACCCTAGAAGGTTTGAAGATGATAGTGATCGTTGTGTTGTCATAAACAGCCAAGGAAACATAAACTTCAGGAAGTTTCATAAGACCTTTTCGAGTTAAGGGACACAGCATTCACACTGTTTTTTCTCAAGTGTTTCTTGCCAAAAGGAAAATGAAGAAAAGAGGCACCCAGATAGCTACAGTGATGTTTAACAGGCTTACTCTAAAAGGGGTTTTAGGCATCCATTTATTTTTTCATTATTTTATATCAAAATTCTGGCAAAATACATATCAGACTAAAGAAGCCTATTGATGTCAGCAGTTCCAGGAATGATGTCTAATTGGGCGATTGGATGTGATTCTGTGAATGAGTCACAGATGTAATTGGTTTGGCTGCACAGGCTTGTCTGTGTTTTCATGTTGTGGTTCATTTAACAACCAAGCCTGAAACTTCCAGACTACTGTTACACAGAAACAGACATGGCTTGCTAGCAACTTGATAGACCTGGCAAAATTTTGCACTCTGAGAAACATACAATCCAGCTCAATCCCCCAATAACCAGTGCACTGGGACTTTGTGACACTGCTTTAGAGGAGTAACACAGCCCAGCTGACAGCATTAACACAGTACCATCCATGGATGTGAAAGCACTTCAGAGATGTTTACTTGCAGTATATTTAGGCAATAAATCCAGCTTTTGGTGAGGTGAGAGAATGAGTTGAAATTGAGTTACACCCACATTTGAATGTTTGTGCTCATGTTGTTTTGCCTCCACAGCACCACTCTAACATTTTATCAATGAATTATGGTTACAAGGGTCTGATAAACATCATTAGTTGCTGTCTTGCAACCTCATTAGACTTGTCTTGTATTACAGGAATATAGGAACCATGAGTCAGACCACTGGGCCATCTGACTGGCAGTGGCTCTTCTACTTCTGCCCAGAGATGTTGGGAATAAAACCAGGGACCTTCAGATCTGCTCTGTGTCATTCTGATTAAGTCTGTTATTCAGGTACAATTCTGAACTGTTAAATCTGCTCCTCTTCAACCACACTGACTATAAAGGGGATTTAGAAACAGTTTCCCTCTTTTCACACAAGTGGATGAAATTTGCAGGCAAAGAAGCCAGCACAGAGTGGATTAAGCCTAGCAATTTTCAGGCAGATGCATCAGGTAGTTTTCATGCACAGGATCTAAGAAAGAAATGAAGAACTTTAAAAAGAACTTAAAGAAAAGTTCTGACCATTTCCCCCCCCTACTATATGCCAGAATTGGATGCAAATTGCAGGTATGGTCATTTCTTCTGAGGTTCCCCTCAGGAGCCTTTTACAAAGCAGATTTTACATTTCAGAAAGGCAGATGCAGCAATTCTCCTGAAAGGATAGACTTTATCATTTTGCAATGGGAAGATAGAAATTTTGTTCCTTCCCCTAGGTTGTTTTGTTGTTGTTGTGGGGGGTGGGGGTGGCGGCAATCAGTATCCAAAAGGGGACATAAGGGAGATGCCCCTCAGTAAGCAGCCTGCCAAAGGTAAGAAAAACAGGTCCAAGGGCGACCATTTAATTCAATGTAGGAAAAAACCTTGGAAAAATCACAATTTATTTCTCAGCACCCTACCTTTCCAGGAAATACCCACTATAAAGGAAAAGAGAAAGAATTTATCTTTTTAATTCTTTGTTAGTAAAAAGAACAGTTGGGAAAGAAGCAGACCAATCTAGCTCCATTGCTTATGCCCTATTCTCACAACGAAAACCACATGAAGAGCAGCTCTGTTTATTTATTTCATCTTTTTCCTGCCCCCAAATCACTGTGATTGGAGTGGCCTTGGAAAATAATTCCCTGTGATTAAATATCCCCCCCCTCTACTTCCTCCCTACCCCATCCCTTCTCAGCTCTGGGCATTTCCTGACTTAAGTTTAGCTTCATTTCTCAGGCAGGGTGGTGAGGAAAGCTGTGCTTTTAGCTAGATAAACCTAGGCCGCAGAGTGATTTGGAAGCCTACAGGGTCCCTGATCCTCCTCAAGATGCCTTGTTAATGGAGTGATCCAACTCAGGAACATGAGGTCATGACTCAAATCATCCTTGTTCTCCTCATTATCCAGGTCATGCACAGAGGTGACAGACCATTGCCCAAACTGAATTATTATGGAGATTGGGAACATCAATAGCAAACTTCAAATTGATGTTTGGGCAGGGGCAGCTTATTATGCTGCTGTTTCTAAAATCCCCATCATATTGAGTGTATAAAAGTGCCATCCTTCTGCAAGCCCAGGCAGTGTAAAGCTTTTTCTAGAAGTGCAGGCTTTTCTTATAGCACAGCAGCAGTACTGAAGTCATCACTCAGAGTTTTTTGTAGGATTCTAGTCAACATGAATTAACACTTTTGGGACTAACTAACTACTTGTTCCTTTTGTACTTGGAACAAATCTTTGCACAAATCCTCTTTCTCCAACAAAATGCCCAATTACTTCAGGATAGTGTGACAATGCAGGCATGCTGAAATTTCCCTGCACAGATATACTGCAGCTTTCAGCTTCACCCCTTCATGTCGCAATGGAAGCTCATTAATCATACAGATTTCAAAGCACCATCCACACTTTACATTTCCTGTCAATCTGGACAGCTAGGGCCAAGAACACCTTGGTCTGCCTTCCAGCCTGCAATCAATTAAAGACACACTACCTGCTGGGAAGTGCAGTCCTGGGAATATTGGGCCAGAGACAATTCTTACTATGTTCAGCAAGAATTACACCCGGAGCAACTAATCTGGTAACCTCCAGATGTTGGAAAAGGTCCATAACTGGCAGAGCATCTGCCTTGCAAGCAGAAGGTCTCATGTTTACTTACTTGCAGGATCCCCTTTCTCCACATGTTCCCGCTCAACGACCTCAATCTGCAGAGCTGGCACTGTTACAGGTGCTACGTAACACTTGTAAGAAATGGACCTTTTAGTGTGAGGGCTCTGGCATTTTGAAACTCCCTGCTTGTTGGTATCAGGCAGGAGCCTGCAGGGTACTCTTTCAGCACCTGCTTAAATATTTTTTTTTCATCAAGTCTATCCAGGCACACAGATGTTGACCTTTCAATTTCATTGAAACATGCAAAGGGGGGGACTAGATGATTCTTGCGGTCCCTTCCAGCTCTAAGATTCTATGATTCTTTTTAGTCTACTGTTTATTCTAATTGCCCTTTAAATGTTTTAAATGACACATTTTTGTTGATAATTTTAATAGTTCTTAGAAAACATTTGGAGGCTGTATTGCAATCAGGAGGAAATTATAATTTTGTTAAATAAAGGAAAATAAATAAATCCCAAGCATCTCCAGTTAGGGTTGGGAAGGACTCTTGCCTAAATCATGTGCATCGCACCCACACCCATGGTAACTAGTCACTTTCCTTTTCTGCTTGATAGGAAGGAGAGTGTTGGTTGTCGTACAAATTCTCTCTCGTCCTGGAATCTGGGCCCCATTGAAAGAAAGGAGGTGGAACAACACGGCTGTTTATTTACATGCACTTCCTTATTTGGTAATATTAACCGTCATTTCTTGGCTGCAAGATCAGACAGACAGCACCACAAACTGCCACACCTAATGTCTCTGAAGCAACCCATCTGCTTCCGCAGCATTAGATGTTGTTTAATTTCCCCCACTGAGTCACTTCCTTTTTGCTGAGGGAGCTTTGGGCTGGCTTTTGCACTTGTATCTCTTGGCTGTGTAAATTCCAAAGTCGGCAGGCAAAGGTGAAGTGTTTATTTGGAGACATTCTCTAGGGTATGCCAAGCAGATGATGGATCCATCCACATTCATCCCTATGGGTGGTGGGACTCTGGTGTGCCTTTGCACATCATGTGCACCTCATCAGTATCACCCTTTCATCCTGTTCTTGCAGGGATCGGTATGGGACACCTGTGGTCAGTGCAGAGGGGTGATGATGCTTACCTGTCCTGCCACTGGTGTCTCCGCACTTACCAGGAGGAAGAGGGGGCAAGGCAGTGGGGAGGTAGATACACTGCAAATGCACAGGCAGGAGAGTTTGGGGTATGCACACCACTGTCCACAATGCATCTTGCAATGCCGTATGATAACCCTCCTTAGGCAATAACCTATGGAATTTGCTTCCACAAGGTGTGATGCAGGCCACCAACTCATCTGTTGCTAAGTAATTATTCTCTCTCTTGCAAGAGAGAGAATAATTACTTAGCAACATATGAGTTGGTGGCCTGCATCACACATTGTAGAAGCAAATTCCATAGGTTATGTTTCTGGGGCTTTCTTTTGAGATCTGGTTATCCAGTCTTCAAATCTCACACCCCTAAGGACCTATTTGGTGTCTGCACATTGGGACAATTATGGGCTGAGCTGACTGCCCTTTTCAAGATGTGAAATTTGTGGTGCTTAAATGGAATAGTCCTACCTGCTTTGTTTGGGAGGGGGCACTTTGGAAGCTTAGTGTTAAAATTCATGAAGGCAGAAGAAACTCATATATTAGTATGCTGTGGTACCAATACCACAGTATAAGAAGAACTATTGTACCAGAGGAAGCTCATGTAACCCTTGTCAAAACTATGCCTGGAGACAGACACAAAGGTTTATTCCCCCATTACATTGGGGCAACTCCCATCATCCCTGATCATTGCCCATGGTGGCTGGGACTCATAGGAGTTGTGGTCCAGAAACATCTGGACCATGGTGGCTGGGACTTATAGGAATTGTGGTCCAGAAACATCTGGTGGGCCAGTGTTTGCACATCACTGCATTTTATTTTTCAGAGCTTCGTGAGATCAGGAGAAACCTTGACATTTGTGGCCTGGAACTCTAATGTCCACTTCCTTGACCCATATGCCTACTTAGTGTTTTGTCAGCAGAAGTCATGTTCTAGACCTCCATCTGAGGCCTAGAAACCCCATATAAATAATGCCACCTCCACCTTTGAACCTGAACTAGATGTTTCATCTTGAAGACACCGCCTTGGCTCCATGGTGCTTGCTTCCAAAAATAACGTCCCATGTGTCTGCCTCAGCAAGCAGAATGTGTGATGACATAGTTCAAAATATGAAATAGTCTGTGACCGCATCTCAGCTAGACATCCCCTATCCTTTATCTGATCATCTTTCATCATCTCTCCTGCCTCCGTCTCCTCCCTTCCTCTTTGTCTCTGACTCCTACTGTTCATTGTTCTTTGAGATGAGTCCAGACAAGAATCTCTTTTTGAGAAAGTTCAATTTCCAGATACAAATTAGGAATGGGGGTGGTGGTGGTAGGGATCCAGCAGAGCCTATTTCCGGCATGAGCTAAATGAAAAACTCAGGGCAAGTGCTCTGTCATGCACAAAAGGATTGGAAATCCAGGACAGTGTTCAGTAGGACAAATAGACATATTATTGTTTGAAGTCAAGCTGGTGAAAATCATTTGTCCCACACACTAACCTAAAGCTTTCGCTGAAGCAATTTAAGGTTTGCAGCATTTCATATTAAAGTCAACTGTGTGCTAGATGCTGGAGCATGTTGCTACTAGTCAGTTTGCTGCTTTCTGCACCATTTATCAAGTTCCTGTTGAACCGTGGAGTACTGGGTGTAAATTGGTTCTTCAGGTGAAGAAGATAGAATGAGACTTCTGCTGAAGGAGACCAAAGGCCTTTCTAGTCCATCTCTCTCTCTCTCTCTCTCTCTCTCTCTCTCTCTCTCTCTCTCTCTCTGTGTGTGTGTGTGTATGTGTGTGTAAACAATAGCAAGTCAAATCCAACTGGGAAATTCATAAATTCTGTTGGATTATTCACAACAGGAGATATGCATAAAGACTTAAGAAGATCTTGCTGAATCATGCAAAAGCCCATTTAGTCCAGCATCCTGTTCTGTCAATGGCTCCACAGTGGCAGATTCTTGCCATAACGTTACAGGGCCACTGAAAGAATGGCATTGGCTGCCAATTAGCTACTAAGATATTATTATTATTATTATTATTATTATTATTATTATTTATACCCTGCCCACCTGGCTGGGTTTCCCCAGCCATTCTGGGCAGCTCCCAACATAACATTAAAAACAGTATAAAACACCAAACGTTAAAAACTTTCCTAAACAGGGCTGCCTTAGATGTCTTTAATAATAATAATAATAATGACAACAACAACAACAACAACAACAACAACAACAACAATTTGTTTCATTTCTATACCACTTTATATTTTTAAGAAAAATCACAAAGCGGTTTACAGAATATTAAAGCATCAATAAAACAATCTGAAGAAAGTAAAATATAGAGTATAGAGTCAAAGCAACATAATTAACAGAAAACTAAAATATTTCAAAATCTTTCAAAATAAAACACTACAGAATACATATTTAGCAAAACAAAGTTAACAAAAAATATTAAACATTTTTTAAAAAATTCTAAGTGAAGTCAAATATAAAATGCACATTTAAAACAGCACAATTAACAAGAGAATAAAATATTATCATAAGCATGACATGGCTGTTTGGTGGGCACAAAAAGATGGGGCAAAAGAATCTACGCCACTGCCTTTGATAGCAAATGTTCCCGAATATGTGAGCTGCAGCTACTCTATAATTAATTCAAACAGATCCATTGTAAGATTAAATGTGCTTATGTTTAAAACACACCTCTTTAACAGCTGCAGAGGTTCAGCTATTGCGGAGTAAATGAACAGCAGGCAGAGAAATGCTCAGGCAGTTATCTATCTGGCACATATTTAAGAAGAGCAAGGGGAAATTTTCTCAGGTACAGCACCTTTACTTTATCACATATAATCTGATGACTCTCCTGTCTCCATATGTAGATGGAGATGGTACAGTTCAAGGACATGCTCTATACATGAAAAACTTCACCATCATTAGCAAGACAAATGTTAGCATTTCTTCTGGGCTGAATGCCCGCTAAATATCCAAATATGCCTCCTTTCTAATGAAGGTTCTGAAGCTTGGATATATCCTTTCAAATCTCTGGTAATAAATTCGCAAGCGTACTTTCTAGAATCAGTTTCTCTAATTCTATTTCAGGTCACATGTTGTGCACAATTCATAATCAACTGCAAAGGATTAGACCCAAGGCTCACTTAATAGGGAGACCTTAATAGGGCAGATGGCAAAACAGTCTGTGGCAAAAGTGGGTCTGGTGGGCTATTTGGAAAATTGATTTTGTTCAAATGCTGCAGTTATTATGCTTGGGAACCTCTATGCAAATTTCACACACTGAACTCTCTTCTTCAGTCAAACATTTCACAGCTGAAGATACGGACTTGCTTACAATATTGCAATACTCACACTATCCCTTATGTCAGGGACAGGCAAATTGTATTCCTGCAAATGTTGCCGAACTACAACTCTAATCACCTCTCACCATTAGCCATGCTGAGCCCTAGGTTAGCCACCTCTTCATTTGTTTTGGGGCTGGCTAATGAACCCTACTCCAGATGCCATTGGACAAAAGCTCCCATTATCTCAGACCATTGACCATGTTGACAGGGGCTGATGGGAAGGGTAGTCCCTAACATTTTGCTGTGGTCCCAGTTATAAAGTATATGATGCACATCCCACATTGTGTTAACATGGAAGGTCAAGGATAAGAAGTGTGCAGAACAAAATATTCTTGTGAATCAACATACTTGGTTGAGTAAAAAATGTGCTACTAGGCAAATGATTCAAATGGAGACGAATTGTTATAATGCAGGGGATGTGTAAAACCCTCCTGATAAATGCCAGTAATTTTACTGAAATGCTTCAGTGTTTTCTTCTGAATTCCACAGTTGATTTGCCTGAGGGAGAAACCTCCCAATTAGCTTGCTACTTATTATTTTAAATCACACTTTTCCTCCATGATAAAATTCAAAGTGACACACAAGGTGAAGGTGTGGGGGGGGGGTCTCCCATCCAGGTACAAACCAGACCCAGACGTGCTTAGCTTTAGCTAAAGCTGCTACATCATCTGCCTTCAGACCATACCTCGTAGGCTCCTTTAATGTATTTTCAGACATTAAAACAAGATTTACTGATATCATGAGAGGAGAACAGGATTGCAGCTATGGGTCTGCCTATTTCAGTAGAGTGTGAGAACAGGCCCTATGTGCTTACAAGTTATGCATGCAAAGGCCTGAGGAGTGCCCTGCAAAAAAAAAAAAAAACAAGGTCCCCAATCATGCAAACACAGCTATACACACATACTGCTTGTATGGAAAGAGATGTAGCTCAGTGGTAGAGCATCTGTCTTGCATGTTGAAGGTCCCAGATTCAATCATCTGCCTCTCTAGGTAGGGCTGGGAGAGACTTCTGCTTGAAACCCTGGAGAGCTGCTGTTACTCATTGTAGGCAATGTTGAACTAGATAGACCATGATCTGACTTGGCATAGAGCAGCTTCCTATATTCCCTATGTGCACATAGGACTTCTCTGCATGCACACTCAAACACATGGGGGAGGGAGAGTGAAACTTCACCACGAGCCCCATCGCCAATACCACACATGCTGCTGGCCACACCTCCTTGATGCATTTGCATTCTGCACAGTGTCTGCAAAGGGACACCCAATGTACCCATGCAGCTCCTCTGCATGATCAGAGGTTTGATTATATGAAGCTCCTCTGCATGTCTAGCTGTACGTGCTCCTTTGGAGACATTGTGCTGAACATCACTGAAACAGGGTCAGCTCTGTTTGTGATGTCTGGGGCATGGGCCAGCAGCATAGATGCAATTGTCCTTCTCAGTGCATTGAGAGTGCACATGGAGAGGATGCGGATCTGCTGAGAAATTAAATTGAATGCAACCACATGTAGGGAGTGGGTGCCACAGCTCCACCCCACCCCACCCCATTCTGCAAAGCTAACTCTGAAAAAAGACACTGTGCTAAGCTAAATCTTTACGAGACTGACAAGAGTTAACTGTCGTCACCAGTCTCATCGTAAATCTTGCATAATCCAAGCCAGACTCTTCTCCATACTGGAGTACTGGATGGAACTTGGGTCAGCGTTTCTTGTGTCCCCGTTGATTTACTCCCACACTTTTGAAACGCATTCAACATTTGCTACTGCTTTGCTGCTTCCGTGCATACATGCAGCCAAAAGAAAATGTTAAGTGCTCTGATAATGAGATGTTTCCTTGCAGGCATTAAACCCCCCCCCCAAAAAAAAAAAACCACGCAGCACGTAGCTGTTTTTGCAAACTGCCACTTTCCAAAGTTTCTGTCTCTTTCTGCATCACTTCATTTGCAAGCAGTGATCGTCGCAAGTGCCGAGTGCCACGCAGCTGGGCAGCCTGTCCACTCCTTGGCAGATCCCTCTCCAGAGAGGTGGAAGAGGCATGCACAACAGCTGGGGAAAGGGGGACCCGTGCCAGAGCAGCAATGAAAGCAGGGTTGGCCAGATCACAGCCTTGAGAACTATCCTGTTTCATTAATGGCCTCGCAGCCATGAAAGAGAATGACTTGGTGACTTTTCCTGAGCACACCTTCCTCTGGTTTTGGTTTCCTCTCATCCTGTTCCATCTGCCAGAGTATAAACAACTCCTGTCTTTCTCTCACAGTGGGGGGGGGGGGAACGGAAGCACAGGTAGTAGAACCAGCTTTGACAAATTTTCAGGGGTGTGGGAGAACCTTAGCTCAGTAGCAGAGGACATCGTTTTCATGCAGAAGGCCCTAGATTCACTTCTTGGCATCTCTAGTTACCTAGTGAAGCTGAATGTTGGAAGATTTGGAAATGGAGTTTCTTCTTTACACAGCACAGAGTTCATTCCCACAGGGTGTGGTGATGGCTACCAACTTGGATGGCTTTAAAGGATAATTAAGGGGGGGGGGGAATCACAGAAGACAGGGCTCCGAATAGCAGTTGATGGGAATCAAAAGTGTGTTTGGTTGGGGGTGTCATTCAGGACATGCCCCACTGGGCTGCGAATGGGCATCTGTTTGCCCACTGAGAGAACAGAATAGTGAACTATATGGGCCTTTTAGCAGGGTAGAACTAGGCAGCAAGATGATAGGAAAGGCCTCTTCCCAGTATCGTGAAGAGCAGCTAGCAGGTCTAGGTAAGCAACACTGGACTACAGGGAGGAACCTTGTAGAAGGAAACTTCCTATGCAGCTGCTGGGCTATTAAAGGCAGGGTAGTTGGAGATATTTTGATCCCCAGGAGGAGTAGAAAAGCTTTATTCTGTTTCGGTACTCAAATGAGTTAGGTGGCGGGCAGGCTGACCTGAGACTGAGAAATAGAAGAGTCTAGTAGTAGAAAGATACTGTTGAAATTTTTTATTATAATCTCAGAATGCTTTACTAATATTCATATATAACTGTAATGTATGTACATACTTCGTATATATAAAATAAAACGTGTAATTTAGTACCTTTAGGATATAAAGAAAGAAGCAAATGGCTGAAGTGCCAAACAGGAACAGCAGAAGAGTCTCCAAACTAGCATTTCCTCGAGCCTTCTCATATTAAGCACCCTTGATCATCACTCTTGTAATGTCAAGCGCTGCAGGTCAACGCTGACAGGTGGATAGGGCTGCTGTCCTTTCAATCATCCAAACTTACAATGATGTTAGGTGACCTGTTTTGCCTTTGCCTGCATGATTTGAAATCCTAGGTGCTAAGAGAAGAAGGCTTAAAGAAGGGATTGGGGAGACACGAAGTTCTAAAAGGACTTGGGTAGGAGTTATGGTTTTTATCAAAGTGATCCATTGCTGACAGGCAAGGAAATACACGAGGCATCTTAACAATGTGTAAAGAAGCTCCAGTAGCCTCTTCTCCCTTGCACAATGTTCTCAAGAGAGTTTGGTTTTTATCACAAAAGGAATGGAAGAGAAAGGCAAGCTATGCAGCCCCTGTCCCTTCTCCCCAACCACCCTCCTTACCAGAATCCCACATCCATATTTACTAGGACTGTACACACACACACACACACACACAAACAAACACACACACACTTAGATTTGGACCATAATGAGACAGTTCGGATCAACCATGACTTAGGTAAATCATAGGTTGACATGATCTGGCCTGGATCCAGTCTGGAATGGATTTGAAAGCCAGTCCTAAAGTTTAATTGGTGTGGTCCAGAGGGAGGGAGGGGAAGGGAAGGAGCCACTGCCTCCCCTTCTCCTTTGCACTGCTGAAGAAGACCCTGCCAAGGCTGCCTGCTTCCAAGGCTAACTCAACTCAATTTGGCCAATCCCCAAATTTGCCTGATTTGGTTCAAGGTTTGGTTGGATCCAGTGTACAGCCCTAATATTGACCCCACAGACAAGCTAACTCCATGTAGTTAAAAGCAGAGCATGTATTCTCTTCCCTATGTGGCAGAGAAACTGGGTGGACCATTTCGTTGAATTTCCCCATGGGCAGAAGAAATTCTCCAACAGGTACTTTCTCTAGCAGGGTGAGAAAATTTCCTCAAAATGGAGAACTCTCCAAATGAGATTCTCAAATAAAGGGAGCATTCTAGCTGCATTCCACTGAACCTTTGCAGGTATCACATGGAGGCTGAAAGATGAGGGAGGGTGGCATGCACACAGAAATTGGGGCAGGAGCAGCAAACATGCTCCCATGCACCCCTCCAGTTTGTTCCCTTGTAGGTTCTTTTGAATGCCCAATGAGGGCTTTGATGTTGCACTTGTCAGGTAATAATGTGAGCATCACTCAACATTTTTTAAATGATAGGCTGCTTTGGAAAGCTGTGTCTGTAGATAAACCTTTGCCTGCAAATGTTTTAAGGAGTAAGTACTGTGTAAGAGCAAAGAGAAGATGCATCTTCTTTCCAAACCTTCAGATGCTAAAGCCATTGGCGCAATCTTGTGCTACTACTAGTTTGGAGGGATTTTTTGTTATGTTATAGAATATTGATTGGCTACCAGAGCGGCAGAGGAAGCCAGTTTGTTTCATTTAATGGAGTACCAACTCCAAACTATGACCATTTTATAGGCACCAAGAGTCAAGGAAGTATAAAACTTTCACTTCAGGCTTCGGCAAATAAAATAAATTTCCAATAAAGTGATATAAACTTCACATGTCCTGATAGAGCAGTTAAGAGGAAGGATGTAGGCCAGATTTATAAAATTCAGCATTTTTTCCTGTCACCATCACTAATTCAGACTGATTCACCAGGCAAGTGAAATTGGCTTTAGCTACAGTCCAGTCCCATTGCTTGGTGAGTTAAACAACAGCACTGGGGCAAATGGTGTGAGGCTGGCTTGTTCCTGGCTTATTCCAACCCTGATGAGAATGGTTTCCTGGTTCAGACATAATAGGAAACCATGGTTAATTTGCAAACATGGCACCCTGAGAAGAGAACATATCTCAGTTTATTAAGCCAAGGGGGATATGGAAGGAGTGGCATACCATTACGTTCAAACCTATAATATATAAGAAGTGATTTTAAAGGGAACCAGACAGGGGGCCTTCTTCCACCCTACGGAACACATTCCCATCTGGTGTCAAGGAAATAAACATCTATCTGACTTTTAGAAGACATCTGAAGGCAGCCCTGTATAGGGAAGTTTTTAATATTTGATGTCTTTCTGTGTTTTCATTTGTTGGAAGCTGCCCAGAGTGGCTGGGGAAACCCAGTCAGATGGGTGGCATATAAATAATAATATATTATACACACACACACGAGGTCTGAAAAACTGGTGTGACCGTGATTGGCAGCTATTTGAATGTGCCGGGTTCTGCTGTGTCCACTTGCTTTGAACAGGCTGGTGCTTTAATGGCTGGTGGGGTGGGGTGGAGGAGAGGTGATTAGCTGCAGCCAACTAAAGCCAAGCCACTGGATGAAGCTGCTGGACCATTACAGAGAGGAAGTTCAGCTGATTAAGGAAGCTGAGCTCTAAGCTGTAATGATATCTACAGCTGCAGTGCCTAACCACTTGGGTTAGCACCCTGTTAAAGCACACATGAGAGGTTTGGGTGACCGGCCCTTTCCAGTAGATGCTCTCGGATGCTCCTTTCTTGCTAAATGACCGACTTAGTTTTGACAGTAGCTATGCATCTGCCCATAATTAGGGCCTAATGGGCCATGAAAAGTTCACACAAGAGCACAAGGAAGAGTAAGGATCCTATCTTAAATAAGGTAGTCCATGCTTTCAGTGATGCTAGACAATGGCTAACCTCTCTGCCCAGTTCAGCTCCGCGATGGCAATGCAAATTGCCATCTCCCCAGGAACTAGATCAATCATTTGCTGAGCTCCCCACAATAACACCCGCTCCTCAGCTTATATGCATGGGGGATGTGTGCCTTTGTGTTATATTTGTTAGTAGTAGTGGTGGTAGATTTCTTACCAACCCTTCACTGTGAAGTCCCAAGTAGGTCAAATGTTTTAAAATACAGTATTCAAATGAGCTTTGCATGTGCATGGGTGTGAAATATGTCAGAAATACAATTCAGATTTTATTTGAAAGCGTATCTACCCAAATCACAATACTGTACATGAACTGAAACACAGCCATCCTTCAGAAGTTATTTTTTTCTGAATTCAGCAGCCAAGTAATATGTACAGGAATGCATGTACTAAAGTAAATTATGCACAAAGATGCCTGTATTAGTGAACATAACGTGTGAAAGTGCTTTATATTAGGGGGATATGTTCTGCAGAATTGTGTATATTAGGCAGAAATACATAGCAGAATGTGTATATTAGGATAAATTTGCCCTAAAATGTGGGTGAATTTCCATGCAGACTTTTTTTTAAAAAAATATAGCACAATGTGGAGATCCAGACTTAATTTTGGGAAAATGATAAATTGAGAGAAACCAAAATTAACCTATTCACCCACCCCTGCAGCCAATTTATTTCAACACAATGCAGGAATTTTAGCCCATGTTTCCTCCTGCTTTTTTTAATAGCAGCATCATGGCACAGAAAAATGAGCCCTTGAAGCTTAAAAAAACCCTCAACTATCTTGAACACCAGGAAAATATTATGTTGCTAAATTTATGACAGCCATGCTCAGAAGCAAAGCATGTGCAAGAAACAAGGGCAGTAAACAAAGATGGAACCCCATAGGAAGGAGGTGTCTTGCAGGTATCCTTTAGCTCAGTCAAGCACATCCCATATTAGTTTAGGGGAGATAAATTATATGGATAACATTAATAGAGAATGAACACCAGCAGACTGGCAATGGTTGAAGATAATGTGGGGGGAATTAAAATGTGTGGCTTGTCGAACAATTGAAAGCGTTGCCCTCTTATATTTGTTACAATGGTAAGAATAGCAGTCACCTCCTATTACACATAAAAGGGGGGTCCGTTCTCCATTAAGGAGCCACATGGGAGCTGTTTATTTGCTTCCCCTCCAAGCCACCCAGCTGTTTCTTCCATTTGTGGTCTTTGGGCTAATTACATAATGTCCCTAATTTATACCCACTGGTAAATCAGATCAGAGCATTACCTGGAGGGCATGCTCTAATTAGAGGAATTTCAGAACAAATTGTTTAAAGAGCTTGTTTGGTGTGATTAAATGCAAGTGATGGGCCTCTCTGTCTCTCTCTTATTTAAAAGCAGGCACATTTATTCTACACTAAAACCGTGCAAATTAAAAATATCCTAATAGCTGCATTTCCAACTGAGAAGCTACAAATGAAAGACAGCATTATCCAAGAGGGATTTGGGAGGGTAATGCCGGTAGATGCTCTGTGTGTATAAGTTTGAACTTGGAATAGAGTTATTTAGTATTTTTTATACAGTGCCATCAATATACATAGTATTAACAAAGGATTTTGGGGGGAACCATCCATCACAGCTGTTTAGACTGGACTTGTGATCTTTTAGTCATTCCATTTTTGCAGAGAATGCACATGAATTTGTTGCCAACCCATCAGAGTCCTGCTTTTTCATGGATGTCTTTGTGTCTTTTCTCACACCTGATTTGCTGCAATTCCTCCCCATCACCAACTTAAAATGTTTTTGGAAAACCAGCTTGTCACGCAAAGCACAGTTGAGTATTTCTGGGGCTGGTGTGCCTTTAATTAGCAGCTTCCTCCTTCCAGCTTTTGTCTCCAATTGCTTCCTGTTTAGCATGATGCAGCATTGATTAAGAACTTTCTGCTAATTGCCCCTTAATTAGTCAGTTCTTGTTTAACTACAAAAGAAGATTTTAAGTACTAACTATCTATCAGTTTTGTGTGTGTGTGTGTGTGTGAGAGAGAGAGAGAGAGAGAGAGAGAGAGAGAGAGAGAGAGAGAGAAATATTATTAAATAGTGCTATTTCACAAATTTTTGCAGGGTGAGGGAAGGAAGTGTAATAAAACCTCTCCCTATGGTAGAGGAAATTAATAATCCATTTATCAGTAATCTTATATCATCCTAATCAGAAATTACAGAATCATAAAATTGTAGAGTTGGAAGGGATCCCTACAGTCATTTAGTCCAGCCCCTGCAATGCAGGATTCCTACCCACAGCCATCCCTAGGTGGGCTCAAACTGCCAACCTTCTGGTTACAATCCAGACAAAGTGATTAGAGGCAGAAGCTGCAAGGTGGAAGTACCTAATTAAAGTTACCTGATGTAGAACTTTAAGAACACAAGAGGAGCTCTGCAGGATGAAACTAAAGGTCCATTTAGTCCAACATCCTGTTATCCTAGTGGCTAATCAGATGCCTTTGCAAATCACACAAGCAGGTCTTAAGAGCAACAGCCCTCTCCTCACTTGTGATACTGGATTGCAGCTTGGATTCGTTGAAATGTGAACACATTGACAGAAACTAAAGCTCATTGTGTTCATATCAAAAAAGCCAAGAGAGGAAACTACCGGTAATAAATATTATTAAATATAGTATTATGTGTTTGTATGTTCTAGGTTGGTTCTTGTTTTCCTTCCTCAGCTTCTTCATCCTTATATCAAATGTCTGGACAAGATGGAGAAGATAACTGTTGGGTCAGTGTGATGTAGTGGTTAGAGTGTCGGACTAGGGCCTGGGAGAAGGGGATTGAAATTCCTATTCAGCCTTGAAGTCCACTCTCACTGTCTGCCTAAGCTTCCTCACAGGAATGTTTGGGGGATTAAATGAGGAGGGGGTGAACCATACGGACCACTTTGAGCTAAGATGGGGGGAAAGGTGAGATATAAATGCAATAAATAAGCAACAATCTAAATATGAACATGATGAAAGAAACCTCCATTCACAAATGACACAAAAGGGTGTGCTCCTGAAAACCTGTGAAAGCTTTTATATGGTTCAAATTTAGAATGGAAATCATGCTGGAGTTCAAGCAGAAAATCCTTAGTATCAAAGTTCTACACAGATATATAGTTCTATCCTTCCACTATGGTAATGAAATTATTTCAAAGGCTAGCTGATGGATTTATGAATTGCCTTCCTAACAAATATTCAAGATGACACACGGTTGTGAAAAACAGATGTGTTAAGCAGTCCTATGCATGTTGACTCTCTAGTAAGTGTGTTCTGGATTGCAGATCATGCAGATCATGCATGTCCTATGGGGCTTACTCCTTTAGAGTCCCTAACAGCTTAGGATCAGGATACCTGAAAATTTGCCTTCTCCTGCAGATACCATTCTAAAGCTTTAGGTCATCTTCTGGATTCATTTCAATGGAAGAAGCAAATCCATGCATACTGCTGTTTCCACTGAAATTATCAGAATATTTTCAAGAACACAACAGCTGGCCTAGACAAGCCACTCTTTTCTCCGCCTCACCATAACACAGGGAGATGGCAACAAATTTATTTGTTGTAAAGCAAGAGTGGGCACCTGTGGTCCTCCAGATGTTGTCCAGCTGCAACTCCCATCAGTCACTGCCAGCATGGCCAGTGACCAGGGATGATGGGAGTTACAGTACAAAAAAATCTGAAGGACCCATGTTCCTCAGCCCTGTTCTAAAGCATACTCCAAACCTATATCTCCCACACACTTAGGGGCTAGAAACATACACAGTTTCCTATTACAAATTTCTACAAATCCTAGTGTCCAAAAGCACATGGCCACTTGTCTCCTGTTGCCACGCATGCAGCTGCCTTGTCACCAAGATGGAAGCCAAGCACCAGAAGACTTCACAGCTAGATTTTTGGAGATTTACAATTCCAATTTGGGGCCGGTCCCCAGCCAAGTACTCCTTTGCCTGCCACTGCAGGAATGTTCAGAACACAAAATGGGGGCAGCTTTCATTTCAGGTTTATTGGATTCGTTAAGCCTGTATAAAAGCGGACCTTATGGAGGTGTGAAAAATCTGTAACATGATGTAATGGTAACAGCTTGACATTTTCTTCAGACATTTCCTTGTAAAAGGGGTAGTGCTGACTAAAGAAATGTTCAGAACAGATGTCCGCAAGCCGGTCAACATCAGCGTTACCAGCATTTAAAGTGCAGTTAAGCCTTTGAACCTTCTTAAGAGCGTGTGTTATTCAGAAGCTCAGCATTTATATACAATATTTATGTCTGTGTTACAATGAAGGCATTTATGGCACTGTATGTTTCAATATCGCTCAGTGTGGTTCACAGTTCAGTTAAAGCGTGATGACTACAGGGACTGAGACAGGCCCCAATCCCCAGAACTGCTGGGATCCTTGTGTTAGGCTTCGACTCATGTAGTTGTGGTTTTGATGATTCTCCTTCTGTGTAGACACACAGCAACACAGATGCTTTCCCAATTCCCCAGGGGACCTCCAAAACAGATGTGAGAAGCTTAGGGTTCAGACTTCATTGCCAATTGCAATACAGGGGTACCTTGGGTTACATACGCTTCAGGTTACATACACTTCAGGTTACAGACTCCGCTAACCCAGAAATAGTGCTTCAGGTTAACAACTTTGCTTTAGGATAAGAAGAGAAATCGGGCTCTGGTGGTGCAGCGGCGGCAGCAGGCCCCATTAGCTAAAGTGGTGCTTCAGGTTAAGAACTGTTTCATGTTAATAACAGACCTCCGGAACGAATTAAGTACTTAACCCGAGGTACCACTGTACTATTCCTGTCTTTATCAGCCATGCAGATTAGCAGGGACTGGTATGGGCATAACTAGCCCTACCATTAGGCAGTCACCCACCTAGTCAAAAGATACTGGAAGTTAAAGATTGGTGGTGAAGTATTGGAGGACAGAGCTGTGTAGGCCATATTGTTTGCCCTGTGAACCTCCAAGCTAGCCTGTTGGCCTCAGCAGAACATTGTCCCATCACCAGTGCTGAAAGAGCATACAACAGCCCAGGGCCAGATTTAGGTTTGATGAGGCCCTAAGCTATTGAAGGTAATGGAGCCCTTTAAATGTCCAGCTGTCCTTTGTCAACATCAAATCGTCGCTGTTTTTTCCCCCGGTGTTGAATATATGCTATATGGTAATTTATGGACCTAATAGGTATCTAAAGCCTTTTTTTAAATCTTATATTTTGGAAATGTACATCCCAGGGTTTTATTCTTTAAATTTTTTTTGGGGGGGGGGCAAGACAGTGGGGCCCTAAGCTATAGCTTGTTTAGCTCATATGTAAATCTGGCACCGCAATAGCCAGACCAAACAGTTTCTGGAAATGCAATGGAAGTGTGGACAATCCCCAAGTGTGCAGTATGCTACCTTCTGCCCAGCAGTCATTTGAGTCAAGTGGAGGCTAGATGGATCATTTCATGGGGAAGTTAGTTTGGTGGAGGCTGCTGTGGAGGAAATATTAAAAAAAAATGCTTAATTGGAAAGTTCCCATCATTCCAGCATCCCCCCCCCCACCTTCAGAGCAGCCTCTCCCACCTGAAATAATCCAATTGGAATCCCTAGGAATTGGTATAAGAAATGGCTTTGAATGTAGAAAAAATGAACTGATGACAGGCAAGGAACAATGTTTAAGAAATGCTTAATGACATCACCAGGGCCTGCCCACTGTGAAATCACTGGATCCACCCCTAGGTCTCTGGTTTGGACCCTGGAATATCAGGGTCTGGGATGCTTCTGACTTAGCAACCCCAAGACTACCTGGAAACTCCAGTTATGCTGCCTTGAAGGCGAAAGGCAGGAAATTAAATTCTTCCCCCTGAGAAGCTAGCTTTCAACATACAAAGAGGCAGCAGCTTGAAGAAGTAGCAACTGAGTAGCATCTAAGAAGTTCCCAACTTGATTCTGCCTCATGCATACCTTAGTCCCAAGAATGCCTCAGGCAAAAGTCTCCTGTATGTAGATAAAGGTAAAGGGACCTCTGACCATTAGGTCCAGTCGTGGCCAACTCTGGGGTTGCAGCGCTCATCTCGCTTTACTGGCTGAGGGAGCTGGCGTACAGCTTCCGGGTCATGTGGCCAGCATGACTAAGCCTCTTCTGGCAAACCAGAGCAGCGCACGGAAATGCCATTTACCTTCCCGCCGGAGCGATACCTATTTATCTACTTGCACTTTGAACTGCTAGGTTGGCAGGAGCAGGGACTGAGCAACAGGAGCTCACCCCATCGCGGGGATTCAAACCGCCGACCTTCTGATCGGCAAGCCCTAGGCTCTGTGGTTTAACCCACAGCGCCACCTGCGTCTCCTGTATGTAGGGGGGCATAAAGATCCTCCTGGTAAATGTTGCCTGTCTTATTCATGTGACTTCCCACGAAAAGGTTTTGACGGCTGAAGAATGTTGAGGGAAACCAAATCTCTCAGGCTGCTTCAAACGGAGGAATCTTTAAATTTGCTTTGAATGTTGCTTTGATTACACATCTGCTGTGCATTGGCTGAAAAGGACCATACAAATAGACTTTCAGTTTCTGTTCTGGCAATATTTTACTGATCATTCAATATGACGTTGGGGGTGGGTGGGATGAAAGAGAGAAGCTGAGTCCTGGGAGGTGTGTGCCATTGTACCCAGTCCCTTGCCATAATTTCAGAAGGTGCTGCTGGCTCTTATCGCTCTGGACTATAATGCTCCCTTCAAAGAGAAAAGGCTCTATTATTTTTTTGTGGGTGATCAGGTGCAGCATTTCCTTTTCCCCTAGCTTGTAAGTTAACTGGAGCAGACTGTACTAACCCAGATGGCTGCAGTGTTTGCACTTTTATATCTCTCCCCCTACTTAAATAACAAATGATGCAAGTAAATAGGACAATAGCACGTTGTGCTGTTTAAACAAGAGCCTCCGCTTGTGTAAATCCAACAACAATTCCCAGAAGTAAACATTTTTATTGGAGATGCCCAGACTGGTTCTCTGCAAATGTTGCTTATCTTTTCAAAGGGATGCGAAGAATGGACTTGTGCCTAACGTAGGATGCCTTTTCAACTCCCCCTTGTACTGGCTATTGTTTCAATTCATCGGTTCTGCCAGCTTAGTTAAACCTTGTTGGTTTGTTTTCTTCTCCCTCCCTCTGGTGCACATAGAATTGCAGAATTGGAAGGGACTGCAAGGGTCATCTTGTCCAGCCCCCTGCAATACAATTAAATCTCAACTAAAGCATCTATGACAGAACCTCTGCTTAAAAGCATTCAGTGAAGGAGAGTCCATTACCTCCCATGGGACACCATTCCACTGCTGAACAGCTATTATGGTCAGAAAGTTATCCCTGACGTTTAGTCGGAATCTCCTTTCTTGTAACTTCAAGCCATTGGTTTGAGTCCTACCCTCCCTCCACAGCTGGAGAAAACAAGTTTGTTTTCTCTTCCATGTGACAACCCTTGAGATATTTGAAGATGGCTATCATATCTCAGTCTACCTTTTTCCAAGCTAAACATACCCAGATCCTTGAGGCATGTCTTGAAGTTTCTGTGTTGCCATAAGGTTCTATGTCATCTATTAAGTGATGCAAAGCAGGGTAAAAAAGTATAATAGGACCACACCTACCACTTACTTGATTGGTACTATGGACTTTATACTTGGATTATCTATGGTGTAAAGTGATGTTCCGCTTCTGTTATTAGAAAACAGTTAGGTGTCTCTGCATTGCATATGACAATCTGGGGAGCCTTTGGAGTGAAAACGTTGCAGGGAGTGAGAATACGACGCCCACCACCAATTTGTCAGTCAGGGAATGATGACTAATTCTCAGATGATCATGGGGTATGTGCAATTAATAGGCCTTAACAACACTCATGCAAACATGCATGATATTAAAATATGAGTGAAGGCACAACAGGAAAATACAAAGGAGAGAGATAAAAGTTATATTCATGGTCTATTTCTATAGAAGACCACAGAATTCATTTTTTATATATACAAGAATTCCACTGAATGCTTAAATGTCATCACTAACATGACAGAAGAATCATTTTGCCTATTGTGTGAAACTTTGAAATGGGCTTTCTGACAGCTGGTGCCTTTTGTGGCTATTAATTATTGCCAGTACTCAAAATCCTGCTCCATATAATAATCTCTTTTCTACTGGGTCTGAGGGGCTTTCTTAGGAGATAGAAAAATGCTACAGATACAAATAGCAACAAAGGAAACTATTTTTCTCCCCATAGAAACTACTTGTTTGAAATGAATAGGGTTCCCATGCCTTTCTCTTGAGCATTATGCAGTCTCTTTCAAAAGACTGACATAGCATGGAGGAGAGCTCATGCAAGCTTTGGGTGTAAGCAATTCTCAGTATAGGGTTTCCTTTAAGCAACTTGTGATGAAGCATCTCAAACTATTATAGAGGAGGCATGTGGGAATAAAGCCCAGTGAAGACATACTTGGCAGGGCAGGCCAGGAAAGAAAGCAGCTCAAGAATGAGCCATTGTCTTGACCACAGCAGCATGGGGCATTATAGATGCCCAAGGGTATATTAGTCAGAACCGTGGACAGCTCCAAGCAACCACCACCCTATTCAGGATGTGGCTTTATTCCATGTGCAATGTTCTCAAGAGCAAATGTCTGTAGTGGAGAAGCTTCTTGTCACAATGGAGATTTTGGAACATCTGGACTCCTGGAAAATCCTGAAACCAAGATTGAAGTGGAGATCACACACCCACACCCCAGGCTAAGAGCCTGGAGGGTGGGGAACTACGATTGCTTGCAATATGACCAGGAAATGAAGAGATAAGCAATGAGAATTGAGCTTTCCTGTGATTAGTTCAGGAAAAACAAGATACTTAGCTACCTGCTACATATTTAAATTAGTGCTGTGCCACAACCTGCCCTCCAATATCTCAAAAGAGTTCTCCTGAGAAAGAGGCTTCTGTTTTTCCTCTTTCATTCTCAGAAATCTTCCAAATTTATTCTTCAGAATTTTGGTAGGTGTAAGGCTGAGCTTGCTGTATCATTGTGTGTGCTTCTTTCCAGTAAATATTTCTCCAGCCTGATGCAGTCTCTCCATCTGTCCATATGCCACAAACTGCAAAAGCCCTATAGGTTACCCAAGCCCATCCACCCCTGAGCTTTAATTGAAGCATGGGAAGCTGAGGAGACCAGCCACCAAACTCATGAGATGAATGCTCTCACTGGATTTTGTTTGTAAGGGAAGTTAAGAATGGAAGAACATAAGAGGAGTCTGCTGGATCAGGTCCAACAAGTCCAGCAACCTGGTCTCACACTGGTCAAGCAGATGCCTGTGGAAGACCCACAAGCAGGACCTAAGTGCAACAGCATTTTCCCCACTTGTGATTCCTAACAACCAGCATTCAGAGGCTTACTGCCTACAACAGTGGCGGCAGAGCATAGACACTGTGGCTAGTAGCTGCAGACAGCCTTCTCCTCCATGAATTTGCCTAAGTTGATGGCCACAACTGCTTGTCCACCCTGTATCTTCTAAGGTTCAGCTTCATTGGATGCCTATGAGTTCTAGTGTTACGAGAGAGGGGGAAAAACCTTTTTCTATCCACTTCATCCATGCCATGTATAATGTTATAAACTTATAATGAAGGGATGGGTTTCCCAAACCCAAAACTGATTGTGCAGGCAGTTTGAAACTGCACCCAAATCCCTATTTTTCCTTAGCTAAAATGCTTTAACTTGAGCTCTTGAGCCAAAACCCAGCTGTATAAACAAGTGCTCAAAGCTCTCTCCCTTATCAGTCCATGAAGCAAGGTAATGATGGATGGCTTTGTCCATTCCAAAGTGGAACAGGGATGACACTCTGGGCCTTCTTACATCCTGACCACAAAGACCACAAAGACGCACAGACCTAGTCCAGGAACAGCTCCGGACTGTGTTCTTGGAGTTAGTGACCTCTTGCTCCAAGATAAGAGTATAAGTACAGGAAGGAATACCCTTTTATGGTTAAGAATACCGGAGCAGAAACATATGTGATGTCAACCTGCGTGTATAGGCTGACGTGGTTGGATTCCTGGGGAAGGAGGGGGACGGTGCCTGTGCCAATTATATACTGCATGAAATTTCTCATTTCTTTGGACTTGCTGTGGGTTGACCACGCAAGTGCCATTCTGCTGTTCCGGAGAGCAGAAATAAAGAACTCTTTCTCTGAACCAACCCTCGGTGTCATTTGACTTCCTTCCTCCTGTCCGGGAGCAACGCAGACCCAATCGGTGAACTCCAATAAGGCTACAATAAAATTGCTGTCTCGTGGCTTACCTTTAAAAATACATTTCTGCACTGATTACATAAAAAATGCAACCCTTAAAAAAATGAACAGTTACAAGGCACAAAGCATCAGTCCTCTCCCACTTCCTCTGCTTACATGAAAGCCCAGTCAAGGACGTCATGAGGTTTTCAGGAAGTGCAGGCGCCCTGCAAGGCTACAGGGCGCACAAAACGAGAGGGTGTTGGTTTGTAGAATAAATAAAATCACACTCACAAGCACCTCTCGGCTACCTTAAAATTAAGGTAAGCACAGCAGAACCTTGCCCCTCCCCACTGAGAATTTCCCTCAAAAGTTTGCTCACCCTTTGATCATTTTGAAATGTAATTTGTCTTCTCATTAATTGATGAACGCAGGAATGCAGGAGAAACTAGCAGCACGGCACTAATTTAAACATGCATCTAGTTTTGCCCTTAGTATGATGCAGTTCCTTACACGCTGTTCTTTCTTTTGGTTCCATAGCAATCTATCAATCTCACATAGGAGCATAGGAAGCTGCCTTATGCATTGGTCCATCGAGTTCAGTACTGTCTACTTTGACTGGGAGCAGGTCTCTTGGGTTTCAGGTAAGGATCTCTCTTAGTCAGTGACACCTGGAGATGCCAGGAATTGAACCTGTGATCTTCTTCATGCAAGCAGATACATTACCACTGAGCTACAGCCTTTCCCCTTTCCTTCAGACAGGCAGCAGTAGGAGACCAAAAAAGAAGACCAGTGATGTTGACCCATCTTTTGGGAGGTGAAGAGCGTCTCTCCATTTAGAGGGAGGGGAGCAAGGGGGGAATGTTTTTCCTGCCCCTCCATTTCCTGCACCAGGGCAACTGAGAGATTTGAAAAGCGATCATTGAACAGACATAGCAATTGAGCAAGACATCCAGCCTCACATTCCCAGTTCTGTGCCCTCCAGCCTAAGCTGTTTAGTTAAGTAGTAAACTATACATGACCTTGCAAGTAAAACTGGTCTGATGCTACGGTGCCTACTTTACATTGGGGCAATGCCAACACACACACAGCAACAGGGAAGATATTGCTCAATAACGTCAGGATTTACTGTCAAGGTGAATCTCGGCAGCGTACCCATACTTTGCACATTACAAAGTCATTTTGAAAGTATCAACAGGAGGAATTACTTTCTCTTTTGTTTCCTGGGTTTGCGGCAGTGAACAGCCAACTCTTCTCCCTTATTCTTTCTTTTCCATTTCCATTTTGGTCCTGCGGTTCACTCTCGCTAATATAATATTTATAGCCTTCTCCATTCGACGGGGGTAACCGTCGCCCACAAAATTACATTATTTTATCACTCCTGCCTGTTCTGCTTCTGGCAAAGACATAATCAAGGAGAGGGAATATGGGAAAGTGTCAAGGAGGAGAGCAGACATGTGCCAATTAAGTTCTCTGTAGTTATTTCAAAACAGGGTCCATCGGTTTCCACACTTATATGAATGCCCAAGAACCAAAGTCTACAGAGTAGTGCAGCTTGCACATAAGATCATAAAACTTGCTGGATCAGACCAATGGGAACTTCCTTTTTGCAACCATGGCAATGTTTCTGGGAAGTTCAAAAGGAGAGAACCTGGAGGCTGCCTCAGTATAGAACATGTTCCCCACATCTTACCATAAGGACAAAAGGACATGGAACAGTTTTGCTGGAACAAAGGCTGCTTTTGGCCACAGGATAGTGCCCCACTGAAACTGAGGACTTATCCACACTTAGCCTTCCAGTCACAAGTCCACACTTTAAAGCTCTGTGTCTGAGAACTCTCCCCCCCCCCCCGGCCGAGATTTAAACAGAGGGTTTTCACAGGGAAAGCTCTGGAGCAAAAAGAGTGCTCAGACACAGAGCTTTAGAGCCTCAGTGCAGAGGAAAGGTAAGTGTAGATAAGCCCTGAGAAAAGCCACCAGATATAGGCAGGGCTTGTTTTAGCATGTAAGGAAGGAGCATTTCTCTACGAATCAGGGTGCACTGTGAAATGGGTTTCATTGCTGCCTGAGCATCAGAGGCTCCAGAGGATAAACTGCTTTAACTTTCTATTGTAAAAGGTAAAGGTAAAGGACCCCTGGACGGTTAAGTCCAGTCAAAGGTGACTATGGGGTTGTGGCACTCATCTCGCTTCAGGCCAAGGGAGCGAGCATTTGCTCACAGACAGCTTTCCAGGTCATGTGGCCAGCATGACTAAACAACTTCTGGCACAACAGAACACCGTGATGTAAGCCAGAGAACACAGAAGCACCATTTACCTTCCCGCCACAGCGATACCTATTTATCTACTTGCACTGGTGTGCTTTTGAAATGCTAGGTTGGCAGAAGCTGGGACAGAACAATGGGAGCTCACCCCGTCACAGCAATTGGAACCGCTGACCTTCTGATCGGCAGGCTCAAGAGGCTCAGTGGTTTAAACCACAGTGCTACTTTGTATTGCTTATCAATTATAGCTGCACTTTATTGGAAGCCAGATTGAAGATCTGTTGGCCTACAACTGTCAACCATAAAAAGGGTTAATGATACAACTCCAAATGCTTTCAAAAAGAGTACTGTTTCTCCATTTATCCTAGGAATGCTCAGAACTTGACTGACATATGCAGTGTTGTTTTTTTCCGGATGGAGGCAGGGGTACGCATACCTCTAAACATTTAGTGATTCTTTGTCCTTTTGTCCATTTACTGTATTTATTTTTCCCGATTTGAGCTATAAAATGGTGAATTTCTTAAGTCAAAATGAGAGTACATCTAAACATTTTTTTAGAAAAAAAGGCACTGGAAATACGTCTTTCAAGGGAAAAACTCTACATTGTGGAGCCACTGACCACACCACTGGTGGGGAATCTCTAGAAGTGATAGACTCTAATTCCCATCAGCCCCAGCCAGCATGGTCAGGAATGATGAGGCTTGTAGTTCAGCAACATCTGCAGGACCACACGTACCTCACCCCTGTCCTAAGCTGAAGGAAGTAGCACATACAACAGGTCTTCCCTTGTCCTGATGATGATCACATGGGAGGTGAACCCTGGAGTAAGCAGGCCCCAATTGATACAGAGCTTGAAAAATCAAAATTAGCTCCTTATATGGGACCTTTTCACAAAGAGGCAGTCATGGTGGATCTTGCAGGACAGAAGAGTCGAGCAGTGCCCCTTCTTCTTTTGTCTCTTGAATTGTTTCCCCCCACTCCCCTTCCCTGGCAACTGTAACCATAAAACTCCAGAAACTTGCTTCAGAAAATTGCTTTCTCTGACAAATATTTCCTATAAACCGTCAGCGCAAATGGATGATGATGGAATCAGCTCAGCTAAAATGAAAACAGCACCCAGTTCAAGGCAGGGAAGCATCCGACTGCCTCCCCATGTCGACTATACTGTGCCCCCCCCCCAGCTCTTTTAGATGGGGAAGGCATTTGATCTTTTCCAAAACAGATCTGTTATCGCTGATGTGCTTTCAGACTTATAAAGATAGCATTTAAAGCTCTAGACAAACCTTTTCTGTGATCTGCAGAGTGCTTAGAGGAAGAAGTGCTAGACATTCACACATGTGGAAAGGGTAATGCTTCTTTCTTCTCTTTTAACCACACTATATATGGCTGCCGTTAAGCTGACAGCTTGCCATTTCCCCCCTTCTGCCTTTCTTTATTGCCACATCGTTTATAACCCGTATGGTGCATAATTTTGGACTTACCGGGATGTCATATTCTTTATGACCTTTACTCCTTGGAGCTGAATTTGTTCTTCCCAAACAGCCAGGGAAGAGATAAAAAGTGTCCCGTCTCCTGGGCTATTTCTTGACCAGATGCTGCCATACATGCCTTTTAACTGGTCTCACGCAGCGAAAACATGTGAAGCCTTTTTTTCTTTCTCTCGGGATGAGCCACCCCTTAAAAAAAATAAAATAATCCATCACAATAACCCAAAGTGCTTCCAAAGAGGCAACACATGAGCGCACATGTGGTAGTCTGCACTTTTTTGGCAACAACACACATGCTTTATCTGATCAATCAGACCGTGTTCCAAAGCCAAATATCATGTTTGAGTCGACTGCTGTCAAAGACAGTGTAAACTGCACCTTTGTTCAGCCTCCAAGTTTGGGAGATATTCCTAATGATAGTTCCTTTGCCTCATCTGATGAGAGGTGTAAACCATGCCCTCTTGGAATACAGATTGTCAATCTGGCCGCCTGCCCTCTCGCATCTCTCTCAAATGCCGCCTGGGCATGTTTACATGGTAATTATTGAGGGGGATGCTCAGGGATATTGCTTCAGATGGTGGTTCTGTGGTCCCTTCTATTTGCTTTCATAAGAAACAAATAGCCCCACTGGATCAGGCCAATGGCCCATCTGACCAATCAGATGCCTGTGGAAAGCCCATTGGCTTTCTGGTGCTGATATGTATGCCCTGGGATCCTCCTCCCCCCACACACATACAGCCCAGGGTGATTGCCAGAATTCCAGTTGCTCACTGAAGTACTGAGAGCAGAGAGGCTCAAATATGACATAACAAAATCCCTTGTTGCCCAGGATCCTGCCTCCAAGGCAGGTTAGATAGGGATGCTTAAGCCAATGTAAAAGATCACCAGGCACCAGCCGTTTCCATTTTAGGGGCTTCATAGCATATCTTCAGAAAGCTATTCATGTTGTGCTGTACCGCTGACTGATTTTTCCCCTGTCTTGAACTCATTTATAACTGTTCATTTATCTGGATTTGAAGAGCTATAGATAGGGGGAATTTGGTGCCCTCAAGTGCAAAGTTGGCAACTCCTGCTTACTGCAACAGTAAGAGCTGTTTGACAGCAAAACAGTCTCCTTTGGGAGGTTGTGGACTCTCCTTCCTTGGAGGTTTTTAAGAAGAGGTTGGATGGACATGGATGCTTTAGCTGAGATTCCTGTATTGCAAGGGTTGGACTAGATGACCGTAGGGGTCCCTTCAAGCTCTAGTTCTATGGGTCTATGATTCTTTATACTGATACTGAATGGCAAGGACCCTGATTCTATGTGTGATATTTCTCAGCACACAGAGCAGCACTTTAACCCTCAGGGATCCTTGAAATTTATAAGCCTGCCCTCCACACATCACCTATCAATCATAACGATGGGGATCGCCTTAGTTTTTAATATCCACATTTCTCCTGTTTCAGCTGGCATTGGGGGGGAGATAGTCTTCCCTCATATCTCACCCAACACCATGTCAGGGAGGGTATATGAGGCTAAGGGTGAAGGGAGGTAGCTTTTGATTATATGCATGATAATGATGAACATTATTTTACAAGCATTTATGGAGAGAAGGGGAGATTATCCTGTTTGGTTAACCATGTCTAAAATAGGCTAGTCTGTGTCTATAGAAGCATTAGAGGATTAAATATAGGATTAGCATACGATTGTTCAAATAGCGTGAAATCCTTTCCATGACTGTGGTTTGGAAAATGGTTTTATGCCCTTTTCATTGTGTCTTGTACACGGTAACATTTGCCTGCAGTGGAAGAGGAATCACATTGCAACGGCATCTTTAATGAGCCTGGATTTCACTTCCCTCTTATCTTAAGTGGCATCTGGAGTGATGAACAATGAATGTGTCATAATTAGGAGGAGGAGGAGGAGGAAAAACCGCAAGCTTTGGGGAAATGGGTGGACCGCATAGAGGGAAGAAACCGTTGCTTGCAAACGACTCACCTTTTCAACATCCCTACTTATGTATTAAGCCTCCCAATTCCTAGAAAATGAGGGGGATTTGCAAGGACATTCAGAGAAAGAGAGGCAAACCATAATGCTGAAATTTACATGGCCCAAAGTCAAGCTGGGACGACATTTCCTTCAATTATAGCTAAAGCTGGAGGGGAAAATGTCCACCTTTGAAGGGAGCCACTCCAAAGCAAAAGGCAGTTGCCTAATTTTGCAAATTGAGCGAGGGTGACATGACCATAAGAATTTAGGATGCTGCCATGCCAGACTATTGGCCCATCTAGCTCAATGCTGTATTCACTAACTGGCTCTCTCCCCCTCCCCCTCCCCCAATTCTGGCATTTTCCATAAACTTAGACACCTAAAATTCATTCTTCCAAAGGTTAGGTTGAGAGAAATGCTGGTCTCTCAGGTCGTAGTCCAAAGTTGTAGTGTTGTTCCTCAACAACAAGAGATAAAAGAGGGGCACAGAAGCTGGAAGAGGAGTAAAGCAGAACTCTGAAGGCAGAGGAGCCTGCAGCAGCAGCTGAAAGATGATGAGGACACAAAGGCAGAACATCTGAATTTTCTCCAGAAGACACACAAGAGCAAGAACAATAGAGACTTGAGGAAACTTTGCAACTAGGACCAGAGCATGGTTGGCTATCAGGGGCACAATGTATATAGGAAAATATAATGACATCTGGGTAGTAAGTCAAGGCCAGTCTATTGATATCAAGCAGGTGCCTTCACTGTATTCTTTTCAGAACATTCATGTTAAGACAAGCTGACCCATATGCTTCAAAAAGCTGGTGAGAATTTTAATCTATTTTAGTATATTGACTTCTTGTATGTTTTAATGTATTGTAAATTTGTCCTGATTGTATGGTTTTTGTAAACCACTTTTACTTTGTTTTACAATCAAGTGGGTATATAATTTTTAATGAAATAAATAAATACCTGATAAAATTTAACTGAGTACAATATAGAAGGGATTGGCATAATTCATTCATAATGTCCACCTTTTTTTCCATTCAGCTGATGCCAAAGATTAAACATCACAACTAAATATCAGACTTCCTCCCTTTGAAGGTGATGGTTGTGATGATTCTCACCATACTTTTCTCCCTAGTGCTGAAAAACACGCACACAATCTGTATGTATGAATCACATACATACAGATTTTTGGTTAATTGGCAGCACTTTCCACGAGTTAAATTGGAAAATGTGTGTCGTGAAAGCCTCCATTTTAATCTAATTAATATTTAAAGTGTCTTTTTAACATTCTGATTCTCTCCTTTTAACGTCTTTCACAAATATATTATTCTGTTCCTCTGCTCATGCATTATTAAACGAGCCACGTTTAAAATATGCAGGTATTACAATGTCATGTTTCAAAGGAAGCCCTTCAGGATCAGACGTATCTGAAAGCGATAAGAGGTGTAGTGCAGCCATTTTTCATCAAGTGATGCTAAAGTAGGGCATTTAGTTACATTTCGGAAGGAAACACAATTCAGGATTGCTTTTCGTCATTTGGACCAGCGTGGGATGGAATTTGCAACGCCTGTTCAGCACAAGTGGTCGATTTTGTGTTATCTGAAAACATTCAGTAAGAAAATGTTAGAATCCGTATTCATGCATCAGAAAATTGTGTGCATCCATTGACATTGGTACCGTGAAAATATGCTGCCCAGATCTTCATAGTTCTCTGGGCTACAACTGTTAAGCCACTCTGAGAATTATAGCATATGCATCTCCAACAGAAGGAAAGATGCATCTCCAACAGAAGGGAAGGGCAAGGGAGCTGCCATTGCTGCCTCTTGGCAACTGCTGCCGGAGGCACTTTTCCTACTTTGTCTAATATGTTAATTTAGGAAGTGTTATTACCTTTGGTTTTAAAGGCTACTGCTTCTGTATCACATGAAAAAGGAAACAGCTCCCATTTCCGTCCCGCGAAAGCCAGAGAGTTGGGAAGGATGGGCATATTCTCCCCCCCCCCCCCCGAGTGAATCATCACCTCAAATAAGAGGAATTCCTTGGCTATGAATTAGTTCTACAGAGTACTTACCAACATGGATAATCCTGCCTCAATGTGCACAAATGGTTAGGAGGACTCCCCCCCCACCTCCATCGTTAATACTGAACAGATGTCAAGGAATCCAGAAGAACTTTTTCAGGCATTGCTTCTGCATAGCCTCCTCACTGCTCCACAAAGGGTATCTTGCAATGGTGCCTCCAAAATTACCTCCAGGCAATTGCTCTCAAAGATCAGGTATGTTCAATTAAATGGAGCGAATGTGTTCCAAACTCCTCAAGTGGACTATCTGGTGCATCAAAAGGTAACAAAATCCCTTCCCATTTTGCTTTTCCTTCCCCATTCCTCCTCCTCTTCCCCCGCTTCTTCTCTGCCAGATGAGGCCCTTTTGTTCTGTTCCCTATCGCATGGAGATTAAAGTACTGATCTTCTCTTTGAAAATGATGTCACTTTTTTTTTTTTTTTTTGCCTTGGCACAGAGAGAAAGTTCATTACAAATCTGCACTGTGACTGATGGCTTTGAACAGATACGGGTGGATAAGGTGATGGGGAGAACCACACATCCAGGCAAAAGGTATAGAACTCAAAAGAGACAAGCTGACAGTTCAGCTGGCAACAGGAAAGATGGAAGGAATGAGGAGTAAATGGATGTTTGGGGGTGAAAACTGTATATATCTCTCCCACAATCTCAAGTGCAGCCATGGAAGAGTTTGGCTTTATTGTCTTGGCAGTTTTTGTTTTGAATCATGGATTAGGGATCACTTGAGAGTTCACCACAGCTGGGCCAGACACCTCCAATTATCTTATTCTGCACAGATCAGGACAGAGGTATGCATCAGCAAATTTCTTCTTAATAATTGCTTTATTTGCAGATTTATAAGCCACACTTCTGTTACATATTAAGCAGAGCACAAAATATTTTTAAAAATCAACAAAAATATTCATTAAAAAAATGTAATTAAAAACATCAGTAAAATACTGCTTGGATGAATAGAATATTCATCTTGTCCAGGGCTGTCCAAAGGGGGAAAGTATTGGGGGGGGGGAATCTGAATGAAGGGAGGGACGGTTACCACTGAATCGCTCATGATAGGGAGTTCAACAGGGGATAACCTGTCACACCAAATGTTTGGTTATTTGTGATGGCCAACCAAACCCCAGGGACATGGGGAGCCACCAGAAGTGCCCCATCTGAGGATCTCAGTGATCAAAGTGGAGTATAAGGAACATTGTTAGAGGCTGGAAAAATAATTTGCTATGGAACAGGTTCATAGAGTGGCACTTCATCGGGGCTTCATGGTGATTAGCACTTGAAGAGTCTCAGGAAATATATATGCACGACTATAAAGGCACTTGGGTTGTGCTAGCGACACAACTGGTGCTGTGGGTTAAACCACAGAGCCTTGGACTTGCCGATCAGAAGGTCGGCGGTTCGAATCCCTGCCACGGGGTGAGCTCCCATTGCTCGGTCCCTGTTCCCGCCAACCTAGCAGTTCGAAAGCATGTCAAAGTGCAAGTAGATAAATAGGTACCACTCCGGCGGGAAGGTAAATGGCGTTTCCATGTGCTGCTCTGGTTCGCCAGAAGTGGCTTAGTCATGCTAGCCACATGACCCGGAAGCTGTACGCTGGCTCCCTCAGCCAATAAAGCGAGATGAGCGCCGCAACCCCAGAGTCGGTCACGACTGGACCTAATGGTCAGGGGTCCCTTTACCTTTTTTATCATACATCTTGGGGTTCAGCACATATACACAAAAATTGTCTGTAACCAAAATTACCTTTTTTTCCCTAGTTGGCTTTTGACTAGCAAAGGGAGGGAAACCCGATGGGGAGACCTTTTCCAGTGTCTCCATTGCCTTCCTTCATGTTATGGCTTTTTTGCTCATCTATAACATGACTTGTGGTTTGTTGAGCAAACCATGGTTTTTAAAAAGGCCATATGGTTGAGCATTATGGGCAAATGCAGTCACTGTGGCACAAAACTGACGTTGCACATCCTAATTCTGCCACACAGTTATTAAAAGCCTGGAAAATTCATTCAGGCTAAGCCAGCCTTTGCTTTCATACAGCCAACCATCTCATGGGGCAGAGTGAGGGGATGGCTTCAATGTGTGGAGGCCCTGGCCAATTCCCAGTCATTCTTCCTGAGCCTGCCATGCAGCGCACTTTACAGTAGTTGGCTTCTGAACTTGTAATTGGAGAAGGGCACCATCTTGTCCTTTGCCTCAGCAAAATGTATTGGGCTGGCACTGCATGTAGCCCAGCTCGATATGAGCTAAAGGACTTGCCACAAACCCCTTTCTCCAAAATATGATTGTCCGGTGTTCATATATTAGTTCCCCTAAGAATGTAACTCCAGGCATTCCAAGCCATAGTTCTCTCACCAAGGCCCCATGAGTGTCAAAAGAAAAGAGTAACCTGGTAATGTGGATATAGGACCAAAGGGAAAACAACTCAATTGCTTCAATTAATTTCAAAACAAAACAAAGCACAATACATTTCTCTCTCTACCCAGACAGAATTAATCAGTCCTCACCTATACACTTATGGTGTGTGTGTGTGTGTGTGTGTGTGTGTGTGTACACACACACACATTACCCCTGATCTGGTAGAAGTTGTATGAAAAAATGAAATGAGATTCCAGCTCTGAAAATGATATGACATTGTAATGAAGGTTGTTCATTTTATTTTACTATTTTTTAATGGCTTCAATGCTGTTGTTTTCCTCCATGATCTTTCAGCTCACTGTGGCAGAAAACAAATTCTAAGTCCAGGGTGTACCAACAGTTAACACAGCATAGTGCCACAAGACATAATGCCACATTGTCACTGAAGTGTATACCAAGGCAGGAACACAGATACAACTGTTTCAGATCTAGATACCAATAGGCCTGAAGGTATCCTATATCCTATATACAAAGAGCAAACCCATTGTCCCTGTGTGAATCCTTGCACAGCTTGAGAAAACTTCAAGCTTTGCAGAAGCAGAATTTTAGAAAAATAAAACTAAGGGGGAAGATTAAAAAACCCAATTTGGAATAAGCATGCTCAGTAGTCTGATAACAAAAACAACAAATGGCAGGAAGGTAAGGGAACAGAGTGATCTGGGAAAGGGTATGGCTGGTTGGCTGGAACCTTGAACAAGAACACTCCATACCACATTTGCTGCAGCTCCCACTTAAACCAAGCCTGGAGGTAACATCCCCACCCGCACCCACCCCAAATGCTGAAAAGGGGCACAGTTGTTGACTGTGTATGCCGTAATTTCTTTTGTATTACATTGCACATGGGGGAAAGCAAAACAGGCATTGGAGAGTTTTGTTGCACTTCAGAACCCTGTGAAATCTCTTGTTCAGAGAAATGACAGTGGAACAAGATGTGAACTTGAGACAAAAGTGGAAGTTGATGGAGGGATAAAAGAAATGAATGTGCACAGCACGAGCAACAAACAGGAGGAGCAGCAGCAGCAGCTCTTACACCATTTTTTTTTTTTTTTTATGATTGTTCCTCTCCCGTGTTGGAATGATTTATTGGTGGCTTTTGAAATCACAGTGCCCTTAAATGAGTGATGAAAACTGACTTAGATCCAGACCCACCACCCCACAAACATCAGGGCCTAGTCCACCCCCTCAGGGTGGAGGGCAAAAGACAAAATTTCCTGCTTCTTTTTGCCAGCTTGATTCAACTCTCCCCTAAGTTGTTTCAAGATGACTGTGAGCGAATTTTAACTCGCTATTATTTCTGGAATGTGATCTCAGCCACACCTGGACATTTGCACACACGCTGCGGAAAATACTGTTCGACTTAATATGAAAATGACAAACAAATTTGCAGACCCTGCTGACGTGCAAAAATCTCTGGAACACATCTTTGTTTACAAAGATCCCTTGCCCAGAGTCACCAAATGGTTTGCATTGAGTTATTAAGCAGTGTGCGTGAGAGAGAGAGTTAAATAATCATCTCTTTTTCAGATTGGCTTCTCTGCGGTACAGCTTTCAAGGTCCTTTAACAAACCTCTCCCCATTGGTCAGGCACACTTTGCACAGTCGGTGACTGTCAAGGCCTGAATAAGCACTGGTCAAATAATATTCACTAAACACCTTTAAAATTTGTTTTCCTTTTCAGGAGGCAGTCAAATAATTGTGTCTTGCTTAAAAAAAATAATAATCCACAAAAAGACCATTTGCCTGCCTTGCAAAGCTAAACGATGTAGAATGTTGGCTTTTTAATGTGATTTCTGTGGCTCCTTTGTCTTCCAATCTGTAGCGTTGAGACACTTTCTATGAAATGGCCCATTTAATATAAGCTGTGCAGGTGTGACCTCTTCATGTTCCTTCTGAAAGAATTGAATTCTTTCCTTTATCCCTCCCAAGACCCAAATTTTGTCCTTTTACTGAAACTTTCACAATTAGATTCCCTCAACCCTTGGTTAAAATGGGATCCTCTGAAGAGTATATCCAGACAGGAGGAAAGGCTTGCTGTTTTCAAAATGAAATTGGCTCCTGTTCAGACCACCTATTCAATTTAAGCTCTTTTTCCATTTCTTGTGGCCATGTTCAATTCAAGGCAATACTACACTGGCTCATGGATGCTGATGAGAGTGGGAGACATGGGAACATAGGAACCTGCCTTACACCCAGACGTTCATCTAGCTCAGCATTGCTTACACTGAACTGCAGCAACTCCCCAAGGTTTTAGACAGGGGTCTCTGCCAGTCTAAGAAATCCCAAGGCTTGAACCTGGGGCCTTCTGCATGCAAACAGATGCTCTACCATTGAGCTACGGCCTTTCCCGTAACTACAGCCTTTTCCATTGCTATAGTGCTTCTTGTTCTGCCAGATATCTCATGGTTATCTATAGGAACTACCATGGGACTATTGATGATAAGGGCAGGGTTTTTCCCCCAGCCGGAACCCACCAGACCTCAGTTCCAGCACCTCTCTGGTGGCTGCCATTGCCATTCAAAGAGAACAAGGGAGACGTTCATGGTGAGTTCCGGCACCTCTTTTTCTAGAAAAATGGCACTGGATAAGGGCCATAGTGCTGGACTGATTCCACTGAGCACACAAAGTGGCATTATACTGGGTCAGACCACCAGGCCATTGGGTGCAGTATTGTCTATACTAGGGTTGGAGAACCTTAGGTCAGGGGGCCAAATGTAGCTCTACAGTCAGCACGGCAAACAGATCCACACATTTGACACACAATTCATTTTAGATATCTCATTGAATAAAGGAATCCCCCCAAAAATGTATTGAACTCTTGGTGTCATGGCTAAAATTTCCTGTATTTACACTTCTCACACAATAATGCAATACCACGTACAGCGGCAACAACAGGCATGATGATAATGATGATGATTAAGTTTTCAGCAGCAACCTTGAGAAAATCACCCTGTGCCAACATGGCCAATGGCCATGAATGATGGAAGCTGTGGTCCAAGATATATATAGAGGGCACCAGGTTGGGAAAGGCTGCCCTGTGATAGGGACAACGGCTGAGAAGGTGAAATGCCTATTGTGTTTTTCCCCTCTTCCCCCAAGCAGCCATTGTGTTCCACGGTAGCGCTAAAACATCTCTGTCACCACAAGAAAGGCACTTCGGCAGTGTTGGATAAATGGCATAATATAGATGCAAAGTATTATATCGCCTAAGATTGAAGCTTTATAGTCATAAAAATGAGATATTCCAGAAGGGTAAAGAAGAGCAAGCTGGGAGTTGGAAATGTAGATAATGAAAGATAGCACCATATATAAAGGTATGTACACATTTAAATAATCACATCTGCTTCCTTTTTCTATGTAGGTATAAAGGATCGTGGTGCTATTATGATTTTATACAGCACACAGGCACTCAGAGAGCTCAAAATAAGGCATTTAGCTGGAAGGGCTGTAGTTTAGTGATAGAGCACTGGCTTTCAGGCCAACTCCGAGGTCTAGAGATGCCTGGATCACTTCCAGCTTTGGAGTGCAGTGCCCAGCTGTCAAATCTGACCCACCGGGGGTTGGAGAGAAGATAAGAATATGGACTACTGGCAAGAAAAAATAAATCCCAACCCCTAGTTTATAGCTGACCTGGGAGGGCATGCCCATCACAACCTAATTTTGTGTCATCAAACCAATATATTTTCTTTTTAATGTTTATGAAGGCGTTTAACGCTTTATTGTGACAAAATGTGGATCAGCTAACAAAAAGTATGGCTTTTACCAAATCAAGTGCCCCAAAATTTAAAAGTTTCCAAATCTAAGGCCTCCTTTGAGCTTGAGGTTCCAGCTAAATGGGGCCCTCCTGGGGGCCCCTCATATCGGCCCTGCCTCTTTTGTACGTAGGATGCCCTAGGTTAAATAGAATGTCAAAAACTGACGTTCTACTGAACATATATCTATATCGCCAAAAACTGGACTTCAGATCTAGCCTATATCCTAAAAACCAGATCTAACCTATATCCTAAAAACCTAAATGAACAAAGGCATCTTTTGCTGTCATCTAAAAATCATAGAATCATAGAATTGGAAGGGAACCTGAGGATCATTTAGTCTAACCCCCGGCAATGCAGGAATGCAATGCAGCTGTACCTTAAGGGGATCAAACTTACAACTTTGGCATTATTAGCACCATACTATAACCAGTTGAGGGACGCGGGTGGCACTGTGGGTTAAACCATAGAGCCTAGGACTTGCCGATCAGAAGGACAGTGGTTCGAATCCCCACAATGGGGTGAGCTCCCATTGCTCGGTCCCTGCTCCTGCCAACCTAGCAGTTCTAAAGCACGTCAAAGTGCAAGTAGATAAATAGGTACCACTCCGGCGGGAAGGTAAACGGTGTTTCCGTGTGCTGCTCTGGTTCACCAGAAGCGGCTTAGTCATGCTGGCCACATGACCTGGACGCTGTACGCCGGCTTCCTCGGCCAATAAAGCAAGATAAGCGCCGCAACCCCAGAGTCGGTCATGACTGGACCTAATGGTCAGGGGTCCCTTTACCTTTACCTTATAACCAGTTGAGCTATCCAGACTTCTACATCAACAGATGCCCTTCTCGGGGCAGGGGGGAGTTTAAGAGGCCAGGTGCCACCACCAAGAAGGGAACTTCAGAACAGAGCTAGAACTGTTGACTTACTAGCTGTCACATATAATGGATGCCCTGCCATTGCTGACAGAGGCTGGATTTCCTCTGTCAAGTATACGGTAGGTAACGGGGATTTAACAGACCACTGCCAGTCTCCTGGTCTGTTCTGCAGACTGTTACAAATGTCCTGTATTCACTAGACAGCGATGCACATTCACTGATTTCCATTTGACTCACTTTAAAGCAACTCCTGCTTTAGGATTTAAATGTCTCCTAGTTATTTGTAATACGTTCGTTTTGTGCTTCATCGTTCCTTCCTTTCCTCGGGACTCTTCCACCCAACCCTCACTTCCATTGACCTATAGCATATATATAATTTTTCTGTCTCTTGCAATTGGAGCAGCTAGGAGGGATTTATCTGTGCTTTCTGACTCACTCGACACTTTAATCCGATCAGGAATGTGCTAAACTGGTGCTGGAGATATGATGGTCTTAAAACTCTTATGGCATTAGATTTTATTTGAATTTTACTGACGAGCAGGCTTGTCTGATTGCGTTCAGGCCAATTACTTCATAATGTCTGTTGGATTGCCATTACTATGCTTTTTGATTGCTCTGGCAAGGACTTCTCCTGTGAACTTCTTAATGTCATTTACTTAAAGGACAATCCCAAGAATTGCTCAGCCCCACTGGCATTCTTAGTGGGTGTTGCAGAATCAGCCCCTTCTCCATCAGCTCTTTTCTGCCACACCAGCAGGTACCAACTCCTAGGGTCCCTGCTCTTTGGGGGGCGCCCAATAATGTTCAGAATGATCAGGGGCAGAGAAGGTCAAGCATGGAGCCGAGCGTGGGGCAGCTTCAGTGACTGACTCTTCCTCCTCCTGCTGCAGAGGGGAAGGTGGCAGCCAGTGGCAGTGGCAGAAGAAGGAAGAGGTGGTCAATCATGGAGCTGAGCATGCAACACTGCAGTTTCAGTGGCCAGTGGCTCCTCCTGCTCCTGCTCCTGCTCCTCCTTTCCTTCTCCTGGAAAGATGGGGAAAACAGCCCCTGGCCAGTGGGGGCATCAGGAGGAGGACGAGGATGGGGCAGAGCCAGAGAGAGGTGTAGGCATCAGCCACTGAAGCTGTGCTGCCACCACATTTGATTCCGTCCCCTGGCTACTCCCGACATCTTGACATCACACACATGGCCCATCCAATCTTCTGTGTAATTTGGGGCCTCCGCCACTTGAGGTCCTGATTTAGCACATGAGGTTTATTTCCAAACCACCCCCTGCTACCCCACACCTGGTGTCAGATGTGATGGCAGGTATGGGTCAGGTAAAGATGTGGCAGCAAAGGAAGGAAATGAGAGCATAATTTGTGCTCCCAAATATTCCTTGGCAGTCAGAGGTTGCTGACAGCACCAATCAGCTCATCAGCACTGACAGTGAGCCCCTTTCAAGTTGTCTGTTTGCGGGCTCACTTTGAGATTTTTTCCTCTGCAGATTGGCTTTGTAGACTGCTATGCAGAAGAATAATGTCTGTTTGCAGGTGCAATTTATATTCAAGCAAAGAGACAAAGCTGGGCTTGCTGTCAGGACCAAACATCGAGCCCCTTGGAAGTTGCCACCTGATGTCCTAATGATACCTAGTAACACCCAGAGGCTCACAGGTTCCCCATCTCTCTCCTATGGATTCATTGCTAATAGATTTGGGGCGGCGAAAAGACACTCACTTTACAGAGAACACTGGGAAAACATAGGTAATTGAAATTTATTGAGAAGATGGGGAGAGGGACCAATTACTTCTTTTCTTGCCATCATATGAAGTGACTTTTCTAACTTCCTTGAGCTTCTATTATGCTGTTTGTAAACCTAAAGCAAAATGTTTAATTCACGCTCTTTTCATTTAGAAAACCTGTAAAAAAAATGTTACAGAGGAAAATTGCCAAGTAAATTGCTAATTAAAAAATAAATAAATCTGGAAGACAACATGTAGGAGGGAATATGATTCCCATCCCAAGAAAACATGCTGGAGGGCCTTCTTGTACTAAACTCTGCAGAGAGGTGTAGCGAAAACAGACAGGGGAACAATAGTGTGAAGTTTCTGAATCCTGTCTGTGAGATGTAGCGTGACTAAGCAACGCCTACTGTCTCATCAGCCTTTCTGAAGGTTCGAGACAGACACCTGAGTCACTGGCACTTGCTTGTTGCTTAAGTGCTTGCTGAATTACACGCATCCTGGGGCAATCTTATTAAATATGTCAGGTTTCTGAAGAGCTTAAGAAGACAACGACAAAATGGAATTTTATTTAAATGTTCTAATCGAGAATTTCATCAACCTTTTGAGATTTGTGGACATCATTGAGTGCCATTCCCTCTGCCATTTCTCTCCCCGCTATCACCACCATCATCATCAGTATTTTTCCAATTTCTATACTGCCATTCATCTGCAAATCTCAGGGCAGTTTACAATATGAAAACACAAAAACACATACCATGATAACAAATAATAACAACCCCTGCCCCCATACAGTTTAAAAGGCCATGTTTTTGCCTGGCACCTAAAGATATGTAATGAAGGCGCCAGGCAAGCCTCCCTAAGGAGAGCATTACACAAATGGGGAGCCACCACAGAAAAAGGCCCGTTCTCATGTTGCCACCCTCTCGTCCTCTCGCAGAGGAGGCACACAAATAAGGGCCTCAGGTGTTGATTGCATGGTCCAGATCAGTTCATATGGGGAGAAATGGTCCTTGAGGTTTAGTGGTCCTGGGCTGTTTAAGGCTTTATTTTCAGCACTTTGAATTGGGCCCGGAAACAAATTGGCAGCCAGTGCACTCGGGTCTATTATATGCTTAAACCATCTTGCCTCAATGAGCAACCTGGCTATGGAATTCTGTACCAGTTAAAGTTTCTGTACCATATTCAGAGGCAGTCCTATGCATAAAGTGTTGTTGTAATCTAGTTTAGAGGCTACAAGAGCATAGACAACAGAAGTTAGGCTATCCCTGTCCAGGGTTGGGATTGTGCTTTTCTTAGCCCTGCCCTTCAAGACCCTTTGAATCAGAGACTTTAGAAATTGAATCTGGGCCCTTTGCTCTACAAAGTGATGCAGTGTTATATAGATGGAAATGAGTTTCTCTCCCTCTGCCATGATACTAGAACCCAGAATCATCAACTGACATGGTTTGACAGTAGATTTAGGAGAGGAAAACAACTGCTCCATGTCACATCATTTATCAGATTTGCTGCTCAAGATGTGCTGGTGGCCAAGAGGATGAGACAAATGAATGAAGGCTATCAATAGGTAGTAGTAATGATAGTCCAGAATCAGAGGCAGTATGCAACTGAATGCTAGCCGCCACCACTCCTGTCCTGCTTATGGTCTTCCCATGGGCATCTGCTTGGCCAAAATGGGAGACAAGATGCAGGACTACATAGACTGTTCCTTAACTAATGTTCTGTATAAGTATAAGAAACCCAGATTAAACCTTTATCATATGTTAAATATGCTTCTTGGAGAAGAGTGGGAAATAAATTTAAAAGAATAAGCTGGTTTTAATACAACAACCTGGAATGCATATGTGCATTCCCACTATTATGCTAGAATTGCTGTCCTCTTTCCCTTGAAATTATGGGGCAGGAAGTGGCCAGAAAGCCTAGCTCCACAAAGGAAATCTGTGCATCCCTTAAAAATTAACAGCACTCATTTTGGCAATACTGGCAAACGAGAAAGTGCATGATTGCAGCTAATGTGCTCTGGAAGTGAATCTGATGTAAAATGAATGGCTATGGACTGTTAATAATAATAATTCAGCATTATAGAGCTTTTTGCCGACTTCCCAGCTTAGTACTAATTTTATACAAAGAGAAGTTATTAATATTACATGAAATATTAAACTGGCATCGTAACCAAACAGTAATTTCACAGTCATCATTAAATAGAAGAAGTTATAATTCCAAACATGTGTGACAGATTTTTAGTTGACAAATGGGATATATTTGCTGAGTGCTAACTTAGCCATGGAGAGTTATCTAAACTTCAGTGCCTCTTTCTGTGCTGCAGAGGCAATTCTAAGACTCTTCATATGCAATCCTGAAGCTGCTGGGGAACTCATTTGATCAGATGGAATGTTACTTTAAGATTGTGCTCAGATCTATAGAGAATGTGCCAGTTAATTTTGTCATGACTGAAGCAAAACTATATTGATGAAACAGCCCAGAAAATAAATAAATAAATAAATAAATAAATAAATAAATAAATAAATATTTATACCCCAATCTGGGCCATTTTGTTTTCTCCCTAAAGGTAAAGGTAAAGGGACCCCTGACCATTAGGTCCAGTCGTGACCGACTCTGGGGTTGCGGCACTCATCTTGCTTTATTGGCCGAGGGAGCCGGCGTACAGCGTCCGGGTCATGTGGCCAGCATGACTAAGCCGCTTCTGGTGAACCAGAGCAGTGCACAGAAACACCGTTTACCTTCCCGCCAGAGCAGTACCTATTTATCTACTTGCACTTTGACATGCTTTCGAACTGCTAGGTGGGCAGGAGCTGGGACCGAGCAACGGGAGCTGGCCCCGTCCCGGGGATTTGAACCGCTGACCTTCTGATTGGCAAGTCCTAGGCTCTGTGGTTTAACCCACAGTGCCACAAAAATAACAATGGTACTGCCTTAACTTTATGTCCAAACTAGGAATTGTAAGCCAAAAGCAAACCTTAGCTACAGAGAATGGTTTGTTTGCAGCAAAGCAAACCATGATGATGATGATGATGATGAATTTATACCCCGCCCACTCTGGGCGGCTTCCAACAGAACATTAAAATACAATCGTCTATTAAACATTAAAAGCTTCCCTAAAAAAGGGAACCAGATCCCTGGTTTAGGTATAACATTAAGCATATCTCTTGAATGGGAAGGAATAAAGTGGCCCAGCTTGGTGCATTCATGGTAGTTCATTAACCATGATGCCATAGCAACCCTAATAATATATTTTTCTTTGCTCAGTTTTGTTTATTAGGACAGAGGCAGATGACTATAAGGGGGGAAGTAAAGGAAAAAATGTGAGATTGTAGCTGTTTTTAGGCTGCTATATGTGTAGGATGAGCATACATAGGGGAGCAGCTGATGCTATAGCACTAGAGTGCTCCTCCTGACTGTAATAATGTAATAATAATGGGGAAGCATCACAGAACAACTAATCAAGTGGAATGATGGATGGATGATCCAGTATAAACACACCACTATTGCAGTGTTATTGCATCAATGACATGTTGCGGAAGACACATGTGGAATCACACAAAGCCCCACCTGTCTGGAGAGATCCGAAAAAGATGATCTTGTATCCCATGCAAGCTGAGAGTGCCCTCTTTTACGTGCTCTACTGAAAAAGTCCAGGGATCCCTTTGCAGACAGAGCAGCACGGTGAGAGTTCCTTGAGGGCAGGAAATCTGAGGCATACAAAAGGTTGAATTAGCACAAAATGTGTGTAACTTCATGCTGAACTGATTTGGCAGTAATGACACTAATAGGCTAGATAAGATTCTTTATAAGACAGTTCCTCAGATCTTTATATGCTCCTTGATGGGATTGATTGAAATATTTAGAATGAGACTCATGGATGTAATTCTGTAATTCTAATCCAAATCTGTTGCTTAACCCTGAAATTCAAATCCATCTTTTGAAGAAAAAAGAGGAAAGGAAAGGAAAGGAAAGAAGGCACTATAGCATCAGCGACTAGCTTATAAAACACACATCTGTTTTGTCTCCATTCTGCTCCTGTTGCTCATATGGTGTATTTGTACAGCAAAGCACCATTTCAAAAATACTCTTTTGAAGGCGGGAATTCTAGATAGACTGGAGGCCACTCTAAATCACTCCACATGGTGGTTGTCACCATGTGGTGAGCTGTTTGGGGGACATTAGCTCCTTGTATCAATAGAGCGATTTTTCTCCACATTAATGCAAATTTCCAGGGGTGTGTGAGCAGGGAATAAACTATTTTGTGGTCTACAGAAGCCTTTGTCAACCTGGTGCCCCTCAGGTGTTTTGAATTATGACCTCCATCAGCCCCACCCAGGATGGACAATGGTCAGCAATGATGACAGCTTTAGTGCAAAACATTTCAGCTGAATAATAATAATAATAATAATAATAATAATAATAATAATAATAATATTTATACCCTTCCCATCTGGCTGGATTTCCCAAGCAGCTTCAGGATACATTTGCTGGTGTTTGGAGGTGTATTATTATTTTTTAATGAACTTATTTAAAAACTTATAAACTGCTCCTCAATTAATGTTTCCAAAGTGGTGTACAATAAAGAGCTTAGAGAACTTAACATGAAATAGCAATTCATATCAGTTTAAAAGCAAGTCCTAAACTACACACATGCAGTATACTCAAAACTGGGACCCTCTTGAAATGACAAGTTTTCAGGAGCCACCAAAGAGCAACAATGCTAGGTGTATACAGTGGTACCTCTGGTTACAAACTTAATTCATTCTGGAGGTCCGTTCTTAACCGGAAACTGCTCTTAACATGAGGTACCACTTTAGCTAATGGGGCCTCCCACTGCCGCTGTGCCACCAGCACACAATTTCTGTTCTCATCCTGAGGTAAAGTTCTTAACCCAAGGTACTACTTCCAGGTTAGTGGAGTCTGTAACCTGAGGTGTTTGTAACCTGAGGTGTTTGTAACTAGAGGTACCACTGTATAAACATCATGGCTTACAGCCATTCAGTGATGGATTTTTAAAACCATCTACGTAAAGATGGAGGGATTGGTCCATTTCCAGCCTCTGACAGATTTGCATCAATCCTTCCCATTTTCTGCAATTTAAAAAAGCACATTCAAAATTTGCATTTATGCCATACATATTTATTCTAAAAAACACACTTCTTTCTGGTGAAGGTTGCATCCTTCAGGCATCCCCTGGTGGCAGCACCACCAACAACGCCCTACCTGCCTATTGTAGATGAACACAGCTACGAGTTTGGTCTATATGGGAGGAGTCAATTGTTCGGGCATGTGAAACCCAAGGAATGTCGGGATTTATTTGTCAAAGACAAGACCTTGAATTGGGCCTGGAGGTGAATAGGCAACCAGTGCTGTTCTGTCAGAAGAAGAGTTACACAAGCTTTCCCAGTTGTGCTTGCAGGCACTGTGGCAGGCGCATTCTGCACTACATGCCGTTTCCAAACCACATTCAATGAAAGTCCCGTGTGCAGTTACCAGAGCATGGATCCCAGTTGCCAAGCCTTCTTTTTCTAGGAAGGACTATAACTGGCAAACCAGTTGGAGATGAAATTAAGTGCTCTAAGCAACTGAGGCCTCCTGGACCTCAAGGAGCACTTGCAAGCTACAGACTTGCCATTTCCAAAGTAATATGATGCCATGAAATAGAGGCTGTCTCTCCAACTCCTACACTAAATATCTCATTCCTATCCTTCACATGTACTAAGAAATCAGTCTTCATGGGATATTTTGCCATCATTATTTACTTTGTTTTAAAAATTGTGAAAAAAGAAAAACAAGTTCCTGGGCAACATTGTATGTCCCAATGGGAGATGAGATTAAATATCAGGAATCATTGGCTTCATTTCATGTCCTTTGATCAGGAGCCAAAATTGGCTTTGTATTACTATGAAAATCCAGACAAACTCATCAGAAGTTCTTGGATCATCATTATTTTAACCTCTTTGCTGTTTTTCTAAAAAGCCTTTTATGAATGTTTAGTGTCCTAATACAGGAGCTCTCTTTGTTTTGTGTGAATAAAACAGCATTTGCTGGATTTGCTGGCTGAGCTTGTTTGTTTCCTTTTCCTTCTGATTAGTTCATTGACTTATCAGTTCCTTCACTCCAGTCAACCATTGTCATTCTAGGAGAACAAGGGAGGTGTTCGTAGTGAGTTCCAGCACCTCTTTTTCTAGAAAAATAGCACTGACCCAGAGTACAAGATCCACCAGCTAAAGCAGGGCAAGAGTGGTCTTCCCTCCAAGGAACCATAAGCACCATCCATTTGCATCATGTGCTGGGTCCTTCCATGCACTTTATTTATTTATTTATTTATTTATTTATTTATTTATTTGATTTATAACCCACTTTTCCTTCAAGAAGCTCAAAGTGGCATACAGTCATACCTCAGGATAAATGTACTTCAAGTTTAGTATTTTGGGGTTGCGCTCCACGGCTACCCAGAAGTAACGGAGTGCATTACTTCCGGGTTTTGCTGCGCGCGCATGCGCAGACAGTCAAAATGACGTCACGTGCAATCGCAGAAGCAGCGAAATGCAACCCGCACAGACGTGTGGACACGGGTTGCGGTCGCTTCAGGATATGAACAGGGCTCTGGAATGGATCCCATTCACATCCCAAGGTACCACTGTATATGATGTTCTCCCACCCATTTTATCCTCACAACAACTCTGCAAGGTAGGTTAGGCTCAATGTCAACCTATGAGTTTCATTATTAGCTGAGTGAGGATTTGAACCCTCGTCTCCCACCTGCTAGTCCAACACTCTAACCACAGCACCACACCAACTCTTATAGGCACCATTTATCTTGTTGCACCAACAGGAAATTTGAGACCTGCATGGGAATTGGATAGACAAGGATTGTGCAACAGGTTTGGATGAGTCCTGACTCAAGGACCACATGAGGCTGTTTCGGGCAGTTCCTTTATATATAAAAAAAACCCAACAGCAACCCTAAAGGTATCCAGCAATCCCCCTCCAAAAAGAAAAAAAAAATTAAGCCAGGACCTGTTTGTCTATAATTTGGCAGGTTTCTCAACTCAGGGTGGGGATACTGTGCCTGCAAATTTTATCTGCTTCTGCCGAAGGGAGGAAAGTATGTTCATTTTATTTCCCTGTAATAGAGAGCAGGGGAGGCACAGAGCTTTGTTTTTCTTTGACCCAAACTGAATAGAGCAGTCTCCAAAGAATTTTGGATTGAATCAGACTGTTTTCAAAGTGCTTAATTGGGGTCCAACCCAAATCTTGTGATCAGTGAACACATCTAGTAAATGCACATGAGTGGTGCTTGCATGCATCCTGGAAACAAGTAGTTATGCCCCAGTCTCTGGCACTACTAGAATAGGTCTAGGACAGTTTATAGCATGAGTTAGCAAACAGTAAGACACATTGGGCACATATCTGAAATTGTGCTTGAGTAACCAAAATGCTGAGGGATGCAGGTGGCGCTGTGGGTTAAACCACAGAGCCTAGGACTTGCTGATCAGAAGGTCGGCAGTTCGAATCCCCACGACGGGGTGAGTTCCCGTTGCTCAGTCCCTGCTCCTGCCAACCTAGCAATTCAAAAGCATGTCAAAGTGCAAGTAGATAAATAGTTACTGCTCCTGCCGGAAGGTAAATGGCGTTTCCGTGTGCTGCTCTGGTTCATCAGAAGTGGCTTAGTCATACTGGCCACATGACCCGTAAGCTGTACGCCGGCTCCCTCGGCCAATAAAGCGAGATGAGTGCCGCAACCCTAGAGTCGGCCACGACTGGACCTAATGGTCAGGGGTCCTTTAACCAAAATGCTAAGGCTTTTTCTGACTAGTAAGACTTTAGAGATTGGTGAGGGAGTTACACACCAATGCAAATGACAAGGCAGCCCAATATGTTGTCAGTAGAATGCCAAGTTGTGTTTGCAGCATTCATCACAGACTCTCCATGTTCCTATTTTCTAGGGACAGTCCCAAACTTACAGATGCCTTCCCAGTTTCTGATTTGAAACTGGAATGTCCTGCTTTTCCTCTGGATGTCCTTATTTCCATATGGAGAAATGTTGGAGGGTATGGAATTGTCCAACCCCTGAGCCATCTGAAGGCAGCCCTGCATAGGGAAGTTTTTTAAATGTTTAATGTTTTACTGTTTTTATATATGTTGGAAGCCACCCAGAGTGGCTGGGGCAACCCAGTCAGATGGATGGGGTATAAGTAATATTATGATAATGATGGAATAGGTTGTCCCTATTTTCATCAGAGAAAAGTTGGAGGGTATGTCATCAGCTGTTGACGTAGTTGTTGTTGAGTGACGTATAACCCTGTGGTCCATGAATCATAAGGTCCCAGGATCCTTTCGCTTTTGCCTTTCAATTGAATCTTTGAAATTTTTCACCTCTCATCTCTGCAGGCCTCTCTTCACCATCTATAACAAAGTAATTAAAGACTCCCTTATCTCATAAGGATGCCTTGAAGATCCAAACCACAAATTTTGCAAGGCAGTGGGACATTTCAGCTTGGGGACAACATAAATAACATAACTAGATGGCTATAAATCAAATCAAGTATTCAGGTTGCTAAATAGTCCCGGCAAGTTAAGATGAGCTGATGTGCTGAGTGATACAAGCAGGAAATTGCAGAATAAACAGGAAAGCATTGATACATGTTGCATTACATCTCTGAGAGCAAAGCCAATATTTTTTTCTATGAATAAGCAATTAATAAAGAATGTCTCAAACTCGAGTCAGACAAACAATAAAACAGTACAGTCTTTTGGAAAAAGGAAGATGGAATCTTGCCAACAATTCCCCAGTGCCACCAAATGACCTCTTTAGGTTTATTTAATAATCAGCTTCCCAGTGAATCATTTATACTAGCATAACCAGAACCAACCAGAACTTTATTTGCAAGTCCTTAGAAAGGGGAGCATGATGTGCGGTCTTTGTTACTGCTTGCCTAAACGTCTTGTCTTTAATGCACGTTGATTGGGCTTCATACACTGTATACTCTGTCCCTTCCCACCAAAGAGAAAATGAAACAGCCATTTAAAATGTCCAAAAAGAAACTCAAGCAATTAAACCTTTCAGCAGCAGTTGCACAGAATGCATTGCATTTATTTATAGCTTCTCAGATAGCTTTGGAAAAGGTACTTATAGAAACAAAGGATGGTTCATTTATTGGCTATCTTAGGGGACAGTAATGGGCAGTATCTAATTCCTCATAGGGAATATACTGAAAAAGGATGAATGTCATGCCAGATTTGTCTCTGAGCCTGATCCCGCCTCCTTTTTGTCATTATCTTGTATTCATGTTCCATGTTACAGCAAGGTTTTTGGGGAACCACAAAGCTGTTTTTAAAAGTTACTGAATGTCTGTCTATCATCTATCTATCTATCTATCTATCTATCTATCATCTATCTATCTATCTATCATCTATCTATCATCTATCTATCTATCTATCTATCTATCTATCTATCTATCTATCTATCTCTATCTATCTATCTATCTATCTATATCTATCATCTATCTATCATCTATCATCTATCTATCTATCTATCTATCTATCTATCTATCTATCATCTATCTATCTATCTATCTATCTATCTATCTATCTATCTATCTATCATCTATCTATCATCTATCTATCATCTATCTATCTATCATCTATCTAATCTATCTATCTATCATCTATCTATCTATCTATCTATTTATCTATCTATCTATTGTGTGTCAAGGTCCCCAGGGCCACCCCAAAAACTCACACATCACACAGAATTTTTTGTTTAAGATTTTTGGCATAATTTTGGCCACAACTTTATTGAAATACAAATTTGTGAGTGGTTGCTTAGGCATTGGTTGCGACTATCTGCCCCCACCATGGGGGACAGACTGACATTCTGCACGATGCGAAAGTCAGAATAGGGGAATACACTTGGGGGTTACATGGAGCAGGGAACCTGCCCTCACCCCAAATGCAACCAGGAGCTCATTGCTATGGCCCAAGCCCCCTTGACAGAGTGGAAAAGCAATAGTTAGCCCCCAATTCTTTTAACGGAATCCCTTGCAGCAGCAGCATTAGAGGGGCAGGCACTCAACCTACCAAGGGCAGGCACTCAACCACTTCCCCTCAACCAACCAAACCAAAAACCAATGCCTAACCGCAACCTTACAATTTGTGACAATTTGCTACGCAGTAGGCAAAAACCAAATGGCCCCAGCCAATCAGCCAGATGGACAAAATTCCTACCAGGCCCCTGCCCCAAGAGAAGACGACCCCATGACAGGCATAGCAAGGTCAAAGCGAACAACCCTAATTCTAGGGAGGGAGGGACGGGCAATCCAATGCACTGGTGAAAAGAGAAAGCCCTAACCTCGTGCAAGGAGTTTTAGCATTTCTGGCTGTCAATCAACAAATGGCAACATTAGCTTCTTCCCAACTACAAGGGAAGCCCCAATCGCATCAGTGGCCAACGAACAATTAGCCCGCCCCCAACTTTGAAGTGTCCTGGCGGCCCCCACTGCAACACATGCTCTCCATGAAGGAGAACACGCTTTCCCTAACAAGGCTTAGCTCCATGTGAGAGATTGGCTGTTAAAATGTAGCTCTGTGTGGAGAATAAGGATCTCCTAACAAATCTTAGCACCATTAACACTACACTTTGCAGCATTCTTTGACAGAAGCCATGACTGTTTAAGGTGATGTTGCAGTTCTTTAAATGTATGGTGTGAATGTGGCCCCAGTATTTAACCAGAGTTTAGGGTTTGGGAGTGGGCTTTTATGCTCATTCCCCATAACTACACTTTCATGATGCTATGTGTGAATTCTCCCTCATCATTCTCAATCCTGGATCTGTATTATGTATAACCACTGCTAACTCTGGTTAAAATGAATATAGGGCTCTCTCAAATTCTAAACCAGGATCTTCAGAGTTAGAAATTCAAAATTCCCCAGGGTTCCTTTTAACCTGGATTCACAAGAGTCACAAATAAGGTACAAAGCTGCAATTCAAATACTAAGGCAAAGGTAAAGGGACCCCTGACCATTAGGTCCAGTCATGACCGACTCTGGGGTTGCGGCGCTCATCTCGTTCTATGGGCCGAGGGAGCCGGCCTTTGTCCGCAGACAGCTTCCGGGTCATGTGGCCAGCATGACTAACCCGCTTCTGGTGAACCAGAGCAGCACACGGAAACGCCGTTTACCTTCCCACCGGAGCGGTTCCTAATTATCTACTTGCACTTTGACATGCTTTCGAACTGCTAGGTTGGCAGGAGCAGGGACCGAGCAACGGGAGCTCACCCCGTCGCGGGGATTCGAACCGCCGACCTTCTGATTGGCAAGTCCTAGGCTCTGTGGTTTAACCCACAGCGCCACCTGCGTCCCAATTCAAATACTAAAGCCTGATTAAACATTACATAGAATCATAGTATCATAGAATTTTAGGGATGGAAAGGACCCAAGGGTCATCTAGTCCAACCCCCTGCAATGCAGGAATCTCAGCTAAAGCATCCATGGCAGATGGTCATCCAACTTCTACTTAAAACCTCCAAGGAAGGAGAATGAACAATGTGGGTGGCACTGTGGTCTAAATCACTGAGGCTCTTGTGCTTGCTGATTGGAAGGTCAGCAGTTCTAATGCCCACAATGGAGTGAACTCCCGTTGCTCTGTCCCATCTCCTGCGAACCAAGCACACCAGTGCAAGTAGATAAATAGGTACCACTGTGGCAGGAAGGTAAACGGTGTTTCTGTGCACTCTGGTTTCCATTACGGTGTTCCGTTGCACCAGAAACGTTTTAGTCATGCTGGCCACATGACCTAGAAAGCTGTCTGTGGAAAAATGCCGGCTCCCTTGATCTGAAAGAGAGATGAACACCACAACCCCATAGTGGCCTTTGACTGGCCTTAACTGTCCAGGGTCCTTTACCTTTTTACCTTACTGTATTTCCATTTCTGATAACATAGTATACATCTTTTCACAAAAGCAATTGAGAAAATACACTCTGCAATAATACATTTCAGAGAGCTATGACTTCCGGGGTGATGCCCAGATCTATTAAAAATCATGAGAGTTTAGTTTGGCCAGTGATGTCAATGGGATAAAACTTATGTCCACTATAGAATGCCCAGTCGTGTACCCTGTTCTCTGTGTGGTTAAATCACTATTCACTACAAATAATAATAATAATAATAATAATAATAATAATAATAATAATAATAATAATAATATTTTATTTATACCCCGCCCTCCCTAGCCAAGGCCGGGCTCAGAGCAGCTTACAAGCAATAATATCAAGTGATTTCATGCCAGAAATTAGTGTTGATCCACTAACTCTTTAAATATTTGATATATAAATTTCTCCCCCCCCCCCTTCTTTAAGGATTTCATCTGAATGAGCTCCAGGACTCAATTGCTTTTGCACAAAGGCCAACACAAACTTAAACTTTGCATGTACAATTATTCTTCCATTTACCGCACTGATAACAAGTCACAAGCTTGCCATGAAGCAATGCCTATCACTGAATCAGATATTTGATATGGCAGCAATACACATGTCCAAGAATTTCATGCAGTTTTATGGCAAACCATATATAAACAACTGTTTGAATGAGCCACTAGTGCTACTAATAAGGCATAATAGTTCCCTTACTCTTTTACAGAAAACCTTGTAATTGCAAACTCTTGGGAAAACAGATATGGCTGCTGCATATGTGTTCTGTCTCTGATAAAATGTGTCGCACAAGTTGAGCAGAAAACAGTGCAAAAATGTATAGCAACGTATAAAATAACTTAAAAACGAAACAGCTCATTTTCATGGCAGTTAAAATGTGGCAAGGAGGGTGGGCCCGTAATGATATAGAATCCATTCACCTCCCAATGTCAATTTCTCACAGTTATAGAAGGCCTGGAAGTCTTTCAGATCTAATGGATGGTTGGCAAAGTAACTCAGATCTTGGACAGGGGGCGAGGGGAGTTGTATTTAAAAATGTGTGATGTAAATGTGTTTTTGCTGATGTATGCTCAAATCCAAATAGTTTTGGTTTGGGGTTTTTTGCACCACTTGAGAACCTGTTCAGACTTGTACTGGCTCTGAATAATTGTGTTCTATATGGAAATGTGGCACTTTGCACAATTATGCAACTCCTTTTTTGATGCTATTGCACATGAGTAAGACAATCAGGAAGTGGTTTTCAACTGCAAGTACCATCGTCAAAGATTTCCATCAGAAATGGATATGGAAGTAGAAGCCAACACAATTTGCATGTTTGTCTGAGGTCAGGAGTGGAAATAACGCAAGCAAATATACAAGGTGCTCACTATCACAGTGGGGTTCTATTTTTAGTCTGTGGACATTGCATAGTATATAAAAAAATTGCATTATTTTCTGCATTTTTTAATGTTTCCTTTCTTCTAAAATTCAAAAAAAATAATTACCTAATTAATTGGGTTAGTTTTGGCCATAGCAGATAGTGAGGCGGATAACATAGATTTTAGCAAAAGTTGAACTGCAGCGATACCAAAACAGCGCTGAGTGCAATGAAGTCAGGACAAGAAGGAAAACACTGCCTCCTTAGAGGTCATGTTCACACTCATTTGTGTGCCATAGACTATCTAAGCAAATCAGAATATTCTGGAGCCATTCCTGGCACACTCATTCAGCTCAGAAAGACACGCTGCTGTTCTATGTGAATTGTCATCTAACTTTGCAGGAAGAAAATAGCCCACCATTACTCATCTTTTAACTGAGGATTCATGGGTGTATTTCCAGGGAACCCAAGAGGAGAGTTGTTTGTGGATAGATTTTTTTAAAAAATAAATAAATAAATAAGATGAATAGAAACAACTGCCTCAAAAGGGATTGGAATTATTGAAGCAAGCAAGCACCCAAATAGATGATGGGGATCGTTAAAATAGCAGCACTTCTTGGAAAAGCAAAGCATCAGGACCAGGGGTGTTGCACTCATGGTACAAGCTGACCTGGAATGTTACGCCAGGACAGCAGTGTGGTACAACAGCACACCTATATAGGGGAAAACCATCATCATGTGAGAGGCCCAGACTATGGGTTCTATCTAAAGTAGCACTGTATGATTCATTCCACTGAGAGGCTTCCTGCTTGTAAGGCTTTGTATAGTTTTACAGGTACGATTATTGATATTGATTGTGAAGTCTTTGTCAATGAGCTTGTATGGCTTTTTCATCCTTCAATTGTCTTGGACCATCTCCTATGTAGTCTACAGTGTTAGGTTAGGGTTGCCTTATTTTGAAAAGCAAAAAAGGAGGCTGCTATGACAGCCATTCAAAGCAAATAAATGCAATTTGTCTCAAATTTTACCCCTAAAAAAGAGTGTGTGTCTTGGAAAAAGACGACATAGGGCAAGCCTAGATGACAACACCACATTTTGTCAGCAGGTTTCAGAGGCGGAGGAAGGTGGGTGCGGTGGGTACCATCCGCCCCGGGTGCCATCCCTGAGGGGGGTGCCATTGCTGCCCCCAACACTCACTGTGGGCGGCACCCCCAGGAGGCTCGTGGAAGCTGGTACACCCCCCAGGATGCGCGTCCCATCCTCTGGGATGCACGCCCCCCTGGGACACCTCCCGCCCCCCGAGTGCACGCCGCTTCACGTGCCGCGGCAGCTAGCTCCACCTCTGGAAGGCTTAATGACAGCATCCCTTCTCATCTGAATGTTTCTTGGAGCTGTTTCTCTCTCTTTCTTTCTTTCTGAAAGGTTGTCATAAATAGGAGTTGGTTTGTGTTTGTTAATCACCCTGTCTAACTGATAAGAAAAGGTTTTCTAGGGCTGGATTTCTGTTAATATTTGGTGTCCAAGATTTCAGTGGCAAAGGATCTCTATTGTAGATATCCATGTTGTCATTAGAATAATCACAAACAAAACCGGTCAATCTGCATCTCCTTTCAAATGTTGTTGTGTCATTCCTCTCCCCATCCTATTTGTGATATATTGTGCTTTCTTGATGCTGGGCAGAAGTTGAGTCCTTTGAGCAGTAGCTTAAATTTGCCCTGTGACATTTTGTCCACAACGAGATCAATTACTGTTGCTGAGTCATTTTTTTAGGTCATGTCCGGTGATCTTGTTATTATACATGCAGCTGTTTCTGGAGTGAATGTTTGGCATCTCTCATTTTTCCTCTTTTTTGTTGTTATCTTTGCAACTTATTGTAGAGGGAAATGTTTCTTTACAGATAGACCCTGTATGTATGCATGTTTTTATTGTATTATTTCAAAATAATGTGCTTTAGTGGTGTGTGCTCTGTTTTATTGCTTTTGTTTCCCCATCTGTCTTCTTTTTAATGATCGAACTCATAACCAATGAGCTTATCTAGGGAGTTTTGCATGAATTGTTATATGAATTATTCACAAATAACATCTGACATTATTCAAGAAGCTTAAAGTCACTGACATTCTGAATGGTGACAGGGATTGTAAGAGGCCAGGTTCTCAGATTGTCACAAACCATTAATGCCAGGTGGGTAGGTAGGTAGATAAACAGATGGTAGATGATAGATAGATAGATGATAGATAGAGATAGATAGATGATAGATAGATAGATAGATAGATAGATAGATAGATAGATAGATAGATAGATGATAGATAGATATAGATAGATGATAGATAGATAGATGATAGATAGATGATATAGATGAATATTTGCAGCTTGTTCAAGGATCTGAAAGTCTTAAGTGTGGCTGCTGCTCCGGTGTCATGTTTGGTTTGTGCCACTAACTATTCCATGGAGCTTCCTTTCATTCAACAAAATAGCCTGGAACACATGAAAGTCAAGCTATGAACAAAGAGAGTATGATAAGGACCTGGTGCTCTGCCTGATGTTCTGCCTGCTTCATTCTCACTGTGAAGGAATATTAACCACATGATGTATTCCCTTAGCTCAAACTGGGTGTGACATTTGGAGACTCTTGAATGTCGGCCTGGATTGCTCAGTTGGTTGGAACATGGTGCTGATAATGTCAGGGTTGCAAGTTTGATCCCCATATGGGACAACTGCATATTCCTGCATTGCATGGAGTTGGACTAGATGGTTTTCATGGTTTTCCAACTCTACCATTCTATGATACTATGATCTCCTGTGTGTTTCTCTAAGTGGGTTAAAGTAAAAGCACCCATGGTACAGGAGAAAGGAGAATTGGATTGGGGCTGACACACAGAAATTTCTTGAACTAAATTTCCCACTCTAAACTGCTTTTTTCACATGGGAACAGGGATACAGATGGAACACACATGTCTTTCCCATAGGGGACTAAGCAGTTTGAAGGTGGGCCACTTAGGAAAATGGTGAACCAATGGCTCCCTGGATTTTTTGGGATGCCAGACCCCATCAGACAGCATAGCCAAAGGGCAGGGATGATACTATAGTCCAGCAACTTCTGGGAAAGTTACAGATTCTCCACTCCTGCCTTATGGAGGAAAAGTTAGCCCCACTCTTGCAATATAATGTCCTGATCCAATTCAGGCCCTTCCTGCCTTTTTAGTGTACAGTAAGTACAATAGCTTCCTCAGCTACTGATGGCTGCTTAAGTAGGGGTGTCCGGTGGGTGACACCCTAATTTGCAAAGAGACAGCTCTAAGAATCCAGGTCCCAGCAGAACAAATGTGGTTTTACTAATTTACCTTGAAATCTGCGTTAAAACCTCCATTGAAAATGAGTTCCAAAATATAGGCGCCTCCAGGTCACATTTGCACGCAGGCCTCACACAGCCCCAGGCATACACTTTATCCACTAGGTTTTTGTACTTCTACCCACAGTAAAATTATTCCATGTTCAGTAAGCGTGTGACATGAAAGGCTTGGACAAGCTCACTCATGAATGTAAAGTCACCAATGGCTTTGATGCACCATAAGATTTTTCAGCCACATGATGGCTTTTTTTTTTACTTATATGAACTCTCATACAATGGATCACTTCATTTGAGCCTTGAACAAATTTATTTGGAAGAATTACTGAGCTTACTTTTCTTTTTAAAGTTTTTATTTATACTTGTCAAATTTATACATTTCATTAATTTTACAATCATTTTAACTTTTCAAAGTTTGACTTCCTTCCCCCTCTTTCTGCGGTTCCTCAAATTTATTTTTAATCTCTTCTGCATATCCAGATTTATTTAATTTGCTCATTTAATCATCTACTTTAAATATAAACTCTTATGAAATTGCAGGTTATTACAATAATCCTGCCAATGTTTTTATCTGTTTGTAATTTAACTGTAAATATTCAATAAAGCATTTCCATTCTTTTATTAAAAAAAAGTTTGTTATCTTTATTTTTCTTCCAGTGAGTTTCGCCATAAGTTTTTGTATCCATTCTTCCTTTGCTGGGACTTCTGCTTATTTCCATTTTGGGGCGAGTAGCATTCTTGCTGCTGTAGTAGCATACTAAAATAAATTTCTATACAATGTAGGTAGTCCTGTCCCTATAATTCCCAAAAGAAAAGCTTCTCATTTGTTTGTTTTTTACAAAGGTTATTTTGAACATCCTTTTAAATTCATTATATATCATGAAAGAATTACTGAACTTACTGAAATTACTGTCTCCTCCTTGGGCCTTTTCAACTTTCCCCCTGTTGTTGCTTTTTGATGATTTTTGTGCTTTTCCATTTTTGTAAAAGGACCTACTTTATTGTGCTAATGCTGTTATAATATGTTCTACAGCACAGGGCAAACTGTATGTTAATTGCATGTTCTGATGTATTTTAATTATTGTTTATAACAAGTTGATTTTCTTTATTACTTTGCATTTTATAATGTTCTTTTAAAATGTAATCCACCTTGAATTCCAACTTGGGAGAACTGTAGGATATAAATACTACTACTACTACTACTACTAATAATAATAATAATAATAATAATAATATTTTTTAAAGAGATTGGGAAAATGAGAAACAGGGAAACTGAAATTGACAGAGTCACCCAACATGCATAGGAACAGACTTGAGCATCCCATAACCTACGAAAAGAAGCCACCGAATAGAGCCCAGTTTTGTGTTCCAACCATAAGCCTGTCAACAGACACAGTCTTGGATCAATTGCTCCCACTTAACAGGACAAACAGCACACAAACTTTATAGCTTGCTCCTACAACTCTTAAAAGAAACCCACAAACCCAAGAGCAATGTTATTGCAACCGCTATTACTTTCCTTTCTTGTTAAGAAAGCACGTTTCCCAGCCGTGCTGTGTACACAAACCATGCTCATGTTACCAGCCCTTTGTGGAAGGCTTAAAGAGAGACCTCACAGATTTTCCTGAACTCATCTGGCATCGGTACACAAAAACCCTGAGGATCTGAGACAGCGCAGGCTCTGGAATGTTTTTGTTTTTCAGAAATCAGTCCTGAAATTGCAATGTTTTGTCACACATCTGGGGAAAGTGTGCAGAGGTTACGAGGAAGGATTGGCGCCCTTGGGAAAAAAGAAAGCATGAAAAGAAAAGGCCGGGTGGTAAATTGGCCAGGAGGAGAGCAGTGGGCGGGAGGAAGAATAAAAGCTGATAGCACTTCAATCGCTTTGGCTCCCTTCCTTTCGCCAGGGCTTGCATTTGTGGCAACAGAGGGCCGAGATTTGCTGAAAACAGGATTGGGCTGGCACCTTTGATTTGTTGGGGAAGGGATGTATCTCAGTGGTAGAGTCTCTGCTTTGCATGCAGAAGGTCACAGGTTCAGTTTTCAGCATCTTCAGCTAGGCCTGGAAGAGACTCTTTGTCTGAAATCTTGAAGAGTCATTGCCGGTGAGTGCAGATGCTACTGAACTTGTTGTTGTTTAGTGGTGTCTGACTCTTCGTGACCCCATGGACCAGAGCATGCCAGGCACTCCTGTCTTCCACTGCCTCCTGCAGTTTGGTCAGACTCATGTTTGTAGCTTTGAGAACACTATCCAACCATCTCGTCCTCTGTTGTCCCCTTCTCCTTGTGCCCTCAATCTTTCCCAACATCAGGCTGTTTTCCAGGCTCGTCTCATGAGGTGGCCAAAGTATTGGAGCCTCAGCTTCACGATCTGTCCTTCCAGTGAGCATTCAGGGCTGATTTCCTTCAGAATGGACTCTCAAGAGTCTCCTCCAGCACCATAATTCAAAAGCATCAATTCTTTGGCGATCAGCCTTCTTTATGGTCCAGCTCTCACTTCCATACATCACTACTGGGAAAACCACTACTGAACTAGATGGATTCAGTGATCTGACTGAAGCAGCTCCCTGTGTTCCTACATTTCTGGAAGAAAAAGTGGCTTCAGGTCCCCAAACCAGAAAGCACTCCTAAATAAGTAAAAGTAAAGGGACCCCTGACCATTAGGTCCAGTCATGACCAACTCTGGGATTGCGGTGCTCATCTCACTTTATTGGCCGAGGGAGCCGGCGTACAGCTTCCGGGTCATGTCGCCAGCATGACTAATCTGCTTTTGGCGAACCAGAGCAGCACACAGAAATGCCGTTTATCTTCCCGCCAGAGCAGTACCTATTTATTTACTTGCACTTTGACGTGCTTTCAAACTGCTAGGTTGGCAGGAGCAGGGACCGAGCAATGGGAGCTCACCCCGTCGCGGGGATTCGAACCGCCGACCTTCTGATTGGCAAGTCCTAGGCTCTGTGGTTTAACCCACAGCGCCACCCGTGTCCCTATTCCTAAATACACTCCAACATTTATCTGATGAAAATAGGTATTTCCTCTTCAACAACAACAACAATGCTGTGGATATATATCCAAACTGCAGTTCTGTGTGAGGGCTTGAGGAAAGATCATCTTCCTTTTGAAGCAGGATTGAAGCAATTCAGCCTGTTTTGGCTTTTGGAAAAGAAAAGATGTCCCAGATGTTTTATAATATCATGAGCAGTGTAGCAAAGCTAAATGGAGAGAAATGATTCACTCTTCCAAAATACTGCTAAATCATTTTATTTCTAACAATAAAAGTAGCTGGTTCCACATTCAAGGCAAACAAAAGTCTGTATTTCTTCAAGTAGTGCTTAATTAACCTCTGGAACCCATTGCTACAGGGTTCTTTGATGAACACTAACATTCAGTGTTTTTTTTAGAAAAACAAATAGATGGATTCATTGAGGGTACGGGCTTGGCAGTGAATGCATTTGCTAACTGGTGGAAATGTGTCTTCCATTTGCAGGATCTGGGTAATAAAACTGTAGATGTCTGTCATTCATTAGCTAGTGAATTCCCCTGAGACATTTCTCTAGCTACTCAGTAGGCATGTGCAGACATTTGCCTGAACATATGAATGCTCAAAGTGTGGATGGGGCCAAAGGCCTGCACTGGAGTCCTGCCTTTGAAACCCCCTACCCCAGTCTGCCCCTTCCCAAAACTACAACTCTTCCTGTGTTTTATAGGGAAGGTCTGCCAGGGCTTGTACTCACATCCATTTGAACATGGACTCTCCTTCTTTGGATGTTGGATGGACACCTGCCAAGGATTCTTTCCTTGTGATTCCCTCATTGGGTTGGACTAAATGGCCCTTGGGATCCATTCCAGCTCTACAATTCTTTGATTCTATAACTAGAAACCTCCATGCAATTGACTCAGGCAGCAAATTCGGGGCACTGTTCATTCACTTATTGCTATATTTTAATGTTTGAGGTGGACATTTGCAGTTTCTGCTTCAGTTACAAACATTTTGTGAGCTGTCCCTAAATGAACATTACCCATTAATCCCCCTTGTACATCAAGTTTCTAATCTAGGAAAACATTGTAGCCAATAAGGGCTTTTGTGAGAAGGCAAGAGCTGAGAAAAAAACTTAATACTGTTGTAAATATGTCACTTAATTTATTGATAAATCAAAGCCATTGGCATTTGGCAGTAAATTGGCAATAATTCCCCCTCTCCCCCGCCTCAAAAAAACACAGATCATTCATTCCTTTTGACACAATCAGCCCCAGGATTTCTGGGCCTTTGGTCAACAAAGTATCAGCTTACTCCTCAAAATGAGTAACTCTATGGGTAAATCTAAAGATGCCTCAAAATGTTTGTGTAGTTGGACTTTCTTCTTCTTCTTCTTCTTCTTCTTCTTCTTCTTCTTCTTCTTCTTCTTCTTCTTCTTCCTCTTCCTCTTCCTTTTCTATTTTTGCAACAATCAGTCTAAGGAGACAATCCAGAGTGCAGAACCACAAAGTGAGGAAGCTAGGATTCAGTGGATCCCTACCTCATCTGGCCAAATCCTGCCTCAGCTGGGCTACATATGGGGGGCGGGGGCTTACACTGGATTCCAGTTCTGTTCAGCTCAGTGGCATAACCTACAACCTAGTGCAGCTGATTCAGGTGAAAAGAGTGGTGCAAGTCAAACTCTATTTTAAAGGCTTGTTTTTCAGTTCAGGCTTAATTTTTTAGAGATTGCAAATGTCGGCAACAGAAGGGTATGACTTCACATCCTCCAGGGTCTTTCCTTTTTCAGCCTGAGGGAAAATTCCTCTCCAAGGCCTCACTCATACCTTGTTAAGTTTGCTTTCTGGTGCCTCCTCATGTGTATATTTTATTTATTCATTCGTTCATTTAAAAAATAGTTATATGCTGCCCTCCTGCCTAACAGCAGCCCCCCAAGGTGCCTGATAATGAGAGAAAAGTAAAGTACAACAAGCATAATAAGTGAGTGGTTGAATGATGAAAGCACCAGGGAAAGGACAGGCAGAGATGATCTACTTTATTGGAACACTGATACCCACCAGCTAAAGCCAGAAGCAAAATAGTTATTCATTTTATTGAAAATAATGCCTTGACTGCTTTCCATTTCAAGAACAGAATCCCAAAGCCATGTACAGCAATAAAACAACATAACAACGAAGTTTCAATTAAACACATTGCAACATTGTTGTTCACATATCACACTGATATGTCCCTGGGCCTGTACAAGCATTTGTGTAGAAGTGTATACACCTGCCCAATTGTAAAGTTTAGCTATTGTGTACACCGGAACACAGACCGTACACTCCTTGGACATCAGATGTGAACTGCAGTTCAACTATTTGTATATAGAGGCACACAAAGAGTACACTCGTGGAATTAAATGTGTGAACAACACCCCTGACAACATTGAAGCATTAGCAATGTAATTCTGAAACAATGAAAACTGGGCTCCTTTGGGAGAAGGATGAGATATACAGTCAGTGATAAATACATAAATCAATAAATACTGGCATCAATGGTCAGGAAACTCCTGGATGTAGGTGTGGTCTCTCTCTCTCTCTCTCTCTCTCTCTCTCTCTCTCTCTCTCTCTCTGTGTGTGTGTGTGTGTGTCATTGGGCCACATCTCCCATCTGCCCAACCACTGGCCGTGCTAGCTAGGGCTGATGGGAGACGCAGTTCAGCTAAATCAGGAACATGTGCAGTTCCCCCTCCTCAGATGAACCATGATCCTAGCTTTCATTTTATTAAAAAGAGACTTGACATGTCAAGGCAGGCATGTCCAAAGTCCGATTCGGGGACCTAATCCAGCCCACCGATTGATTTATCCAGCCCCTGTGGGCAGTTTATCTCCTGGGGTAAAATCCTTTTTTAAAGAGCTCAATAACTTCAATCTTAAAAAAAGCTCAACAAATTTAATCCTTACTTTGGCCGGCCCTCATGCATGTTCGCTTCATCAAATCTGGCCCTCTTTGAAAAAAGTTTGGGCACCCCTGTGTTAAAGTGATATGAGCCCCAGGTGGTATCCAACATAGCACTTCCACTAGCACAAGGATTTTGACTTGTACAACAGAACTCCCCCTTCTTCTTCTCTTGCAGAACCCCTAGAACAGATTTAGTGGGGGGCACACAGGGAGAGGAGAGGGAGAACAAGTCCCATTGTGCAGCCAAAAGTCTTTGCCAAGCAGAAATACTTTGCTGAATATTTCCCAACACCCTCATCTTTTTGGGAGAAATAAGCCTGCTTTCCCCCTTTGAGTCTTTTTCTTTGCACTTTCCCCACCTCTGTAAAAATTCCTAAAGATGCCGATAATCAGGAGGGCAGCACATTGACTATCCCTGCTCTACTCACTACAATCCAATGAGTACCTAACAAACCTCAAAGTGCAACAAACTAGGCGCCGGAGGAGTTTGGTTTTTTGTTATGTTTTCGCTCTGAATTAGCAGATATTTTGCAACTGGCTTTGCCTTCGGATATGTGTTCTGCTCTGAAAGAAAAGAAAAGCACGAGATGGAAGATGACTTGCATTCCTTATTCCTCATGGTGATTTCTAAGAGAAGACATGCCTGTGATCTTTTAATTTGTGCCTAAAGGATTAATAATTGTTTGTCTAAGGAGCCTGACGCAGACTTTATAGGATGTTTTACTTCAAACAAGGCTATTGAGTAAATATTTTGGTTAATCTCTGCTTCTCTCTCTCTCTGTCTCTGTCATCTTCATTCTGTTATAGGCGAGCACAAAAGATGATTAATTCCATTTTGTTGCCAGACATGCACTGGCATGTGGATTATGTCAGATCTCTTTCCATATAGGTAGAGAAACTGCTGGAAGATCACTGCAGTGTGTCTCTTATGCATATGGGGAGGAGAGGAGTCTTTTAGATCAGAGATGGGGAATTTGTGGCCATCTGGAAGTTGTTGTACTATAGCTCCATCCACCCTGACTGAACATTCTTTTGTCAGAAGATTCAGAATAGGTAAAGTAAAGTTCTTCAAACATCACATACTTACACAATGGACCTTATTCCCACAGGAGGCAATGATGGCCACCAACATGGATGACTTTAAAAGAGAATTGGACAAATTCATGGTAGAGAAGGCTATAGATGACTACTAGGCTGGATGCTGTGCCTCCACAGTCAAGAGGCAGTAATGCTTCTGAATTCAAGTTGCTAGAAACCACAGGAGGGGTGAATTCTCTTGTGCTTGGGTCCTGTTTGCTGCTTTCTTGTGGGCATCTGATTGGTCACTGTGAGAATGGGATGCTGAACAAGATGGGCCATTGGCCTGATTCAAAGGCCCTTCTTATGTTATTATGGCTAAGGATGAAGATAGTTGCAGTCACAGGGTTCCCCATCCCTGTTTTAGGTTCTTTCCTCTGAAAGGGCCGAAGGAGACACAGAATGTTATTCCTACATCCTTGGGTGAAGCCCTTCTTGGGCCCATCTTTCTATCAAAATAATTTACAGCTCTAGTTGGTTCAGAGGACATAGGAGAACACTACCTTAAATTTGCAGCTCGGCCAAGTATCTCATCAGTACCGAACAGTGAATCTGCCAGTTTCAGTTGCTCTCCTTTTTCCACACTTAAGTTCAGTTCTCCACATTTCCACATCTGTTTGCAATTTTGCTTTTAAAACAAAAAAAATTCCTTCCAGTAGCACCTTAAAGACCAACTAAGTTAGTTCTTGGTATATCTGAAGAAGTGTGCATGCACACGAAAGCTCATACCAAGAACTAACTTAGTTGGTCTTTAAGGTGCTACTGGAAGGATTTTATTTTTTTTTACTATGGCAGACCAACACGGCTACCTATCTATTGCTTTTAAAAGTTCATCAGCATTTTAGTGCAAATTTCTCCTAGTATACATATTTTGCTATGCAGTTTTACCTAATAATCATTTTTGCAAAGTGTGTTCTCCCTAACAGAGAGCATGTGTTGCCATGGGGGCCAGCAGGCCACCCCACTGTTGCTGGGCAGATACGTTTGCATGGCCGCAGGCAGTGATTGGATAATCCGAGTCTCTGGGGAGATTCTGATGTTGCCAATTTGGAGGAGGGGTCAAAGGTTTTAAATACTGGACACACAGCTTTGAGCGTCATCTTGGGCTGCGTGCACCGGATCACCCGCCCACCCTCCCTGAATTGGGGGGGGGGGTCTTTGCTTTGACCTTGCTATGTCTGTCTGGGGGTCACCTGCTTTTGGGGCAGGGGCCTGGTAGGAATTTTGTCCATCTGGCTGATTGGCTGGTGCCATTTGGTTTTTGCCTGCTGCGTAGCAAATCTTCACAACTTGTAAGGTTTGTGGTTAGGCATTGGTTAAAATTGGTTGGTGGAGGGGTAAGTGCCTACCCCTCCAATGGTGGTGCTGCAAGGGAATTCCGTTAAAGGAATCCAGGGGCTTGCCATTCTTTTCGTCCTTGTCCCTGGCATCAGGCTTGGGCCGTGCAAGCCCCCAGAAGCATGCAGCTGAGAAGTGAGGGTCTGATGCCCAGCTTCATTTCTTCCCAATATTGTTTTCCCTGACTGGCTTCTGCTGGAATCTGGAAGTCAGTTCTGTCCCTGGGGTAAGGACAGATAGTCATAACCAATGCCTAAGCAACCACTCACATGTGTGTATTTAAATAAAGTTGTGGCCAAAATGATGCCAAAAAACCTTAAACAAAATTTTATGTGTGAAGTGTGGTTTGGGGACCTCGACACACAAAGCGATTTTCTCTCACACAATGCATTGTTATGTTATTTTCCAGATTCCCAGCATGTTCACACTGCTGTCTCCGTGACGACCATGCTGGGTTGGTCATGTTTACAGAATGGAAGGTGGCATGGACATGCTCTATGGTGAGCATTTCCGAGAACATTTTTTTGTCCAATTCAGACAAGGGTGATCTTCTATTGCTGCTATTCTTGGTTGAATAACAGTTGGTGGTTCTTCTTCCTTTCACCTTGTTAAGTCTTTCTGTCTCAAGATAGTGCTAAATAGCTGCCTTGGAAAGGTTTTCATCCTGACTTTCAATATGCTGAAAAACAGGTTTTATCATGTAAAGGGATGGGTATTTAATCTGCGGTAACTGATGAAAGGAATGAAGGCTTTGCACAACCTTGTTACTCACACCCCATCCACACAAAGTTTGTTTGTACAAAACAGTTGCTTATCTGTTGTTGTGCAGGACACTGCTTGAATCAAAGGGGGCAGAGAGTGTCTGGTTCCTATGACTCTACTTGGAGGTAGGATGTGGATTACATTCAGGGCCATCTCCCATTTCCCTCATAATTCAAGCACAGACAAAGGCTATCTGTGAAGTTATACATGTTGTCCAGGTATTGAGATACTACCATCCGGGCAGGGCAGGGGGGAGACAGAGATCAGCTCCTCTTGGCAAAGCAAAACAAACCCCTCAAAAACACTGAAGAAAATACCTTCCTAGCATACCAACTCTTCAAGTTCATGGAACATAACATGGAAGGTTAGCCTACTATTAACTCAGTTTTGGGTTGCACTGGTGAAAAGCAATTATGCTCAAAATGAGTTGTACATAATAGCAACAATTTGAGTGCTTTCTGTGAGCAAAGCCTACAGTTTTGTCCAGCACATCTTGAAGCTTGCCTTCTTCTTTACAATACTACCACCCTCCTGGGTTTTGAAAATGCCTTCATAACCCCTTCACACCAAAACTATACTCTCATTCAGTGCTTGCCAGGCCTGGTGCCCTGCAGATACTAGTTGGCAATGCCGAGTGGAGCTCAGGGGACTGCACTGCGCACCTGTATTTACTGTCCCACCATCTTGATTATGCCAAACACATCCCCAACATGAGTTTGTTAAGAGCAGAGTGGCGTGCTGCTGTTGGACCACTGCCCAGTTCCCACCAGATGCCCAACCCAACAGAGGTGGTGGTGACCTGGCCATCTTAATTGCTTTGGCATTGCCTCTGATGCAGTTGTGTAGTTGAAATGCCAGCACCAGAGGATCAAGCCCAGAGTGTTAACTGCTGCCATTACCTGGCCTCGCTGCTCCCACAATCCCCACTGCCAGACATGTGAGCCCCATCAGTTGCAATAGCAGTGGCAGCCAGTGATTCTATTATTATGTTGTTGCTACTTGCAAAATATTTTGTGGATCCCTTTTGTGGGTGTTATTAAACCAGATTACTTAGTGCTAATCTGAATAGATCTCAATGTTTTGAATTACAGCAGAGAAGCATGCTGAGGCAAAACTGGATTACATGGTACCACAGTGATTTTGGCATGACTGGAAACACAAAACAACTAGAACTGATGATGCAAGCTAAAGCAAGATGCTGGGTACTTGCTTTACATTATTATGAATCTGAATGTAGTTTCTCCAATGAATGCTTTTTATTAAAAATCACCCTAACCAAAAGATGGCGTAATTGTTTGTTGAAAACCAGGATGGCTACTAACTCTTGTCCATGAGCTGTTATTCCATTGCAGAGCACTGTCTTTCTCAATATGTTCATCATCATCATCATCATTTCAGTGCTAGAAAAAAGCAAGGTCATAGTTAGCGGTGGTGGAGGTATCCATTTTAATTGGATTTTTACATGTTGCTTGGACTCAAACAAGCTTTACCCATATTGAACTGCCTCTTTCATTTAGTGCCTATTTATGTGTGGGCCACTTGTGCAAAATTATATGCAAAAAAAATGCAAAAAAAATCTATACAACAATATGTCTGTTCTATAGTACATATAGAAGCTCCACGAAGTAGTATATTTCTTTAGCTTAATATTTTAAGAATTAATACATAAATATTTTTATGCATACATGTATGTTACATGCATTGTTTGTATCTGCCTATGTACTGGTTGATTTAGGGAACCTGGACTGTACTTACATATAATATGCACACAATATTATATAATATTGCATATAATAGTGTGAGAATTATTCATATTTTTGGCAGTATTAGCAAAACCCTCAGTTCTCACTGAGATCAAAGAGAGTAGCTAGAAAGAAACCAAGGGTGCTAGTTGTAACCAACAAAGCTTTAAGCAGCTCAAGAGCCCAGTACCCCTAGGACCACACCTCTCTTCATATGAACCATACTGGACCCCATGTTCATCACCTGAGGCCCTTCCTTCTCCATGTACCATCTCTGAGGGAGTTACGGAGGACAGCAACAGGAGAATGGGCCTTTTCAGCGGTGGCTCCTCATTTATGGGATACTCTCTGCAGAGAGGCTCAATTGGTGCCATCACTGGCTACTTTTAGTCACTAAGCAAACACATATCTTTAGAATGCCTTTTTTGTATATGAATGCTTTTCACTTTTGTTCTGTTTTAGTTTCATATTGGTTTAATTTTTGCATTACACTGTAAATTTCTTCGAGCTAATTTTTTTAAAGCAACTACTGGATGTGAAGAAGATGATGATGACAAACATGGAGATGTTCAGAAAATGCTGTCCCATATCATAGCTACAATATCACGTGGCTTTATCTTCAGCCACCCTCTTGTGGTCCATGGCATCAGCATGTTGCTCCCTTCAGCCCCCACCAGCATGGCCAATGGTCAGGGGCTATGGGTGATGCAATCAAGCCGCTGAAGGTTCCCCATACCTGACTTAACCTCAAGAAGGCTACACTAGCAGATGCTCCTTAACTATTCGCTGGACCCAAGAAAACATTTCTTTCTTTAAGCCAATGGAAAAAAAGACAAGTTTTATAAGAATCTTTATTTCTTAATTTCCAGTCTCTCCAAATATGCAGGTAACGTCAGAAGATAACCACCTCAATATATAGGATGATCAGGGCACAAGAAAAAAAACCACACAACAACAACATTAATCTATGAACAAGATTCATATATAACTAATATGCTATTAATATTTCTGAAATAGGAAAAATCACCATTCTGTCCAGAAGTCAAATTATTCTGTCCAAATGCATATACAGTAGTACCTTGCTTTGCATATGTCTTGGTTTGCATACATTTTGGATTACAAACATGTCAAACCCGGAAGTGTGTGTCCCAGTTTGTGAAATTTTTTTGGATTACAATCCTCTTTCTTTCTTTCTTTCTTTCTTTCTTTCTTTCTTTCTTTTTTGGAATTATGAACAAAAATAAATAAATTTTGAGGCCCCATTGGCGAAAGCGTGCCTTGGGTTATAACCTGTTTTGGTTTACAAACGCACCTCCAGAACGGATTATGGTTGTAAACCAAGGTACCACTGTACTTAACTTCTCTGTTGGTCTGCCTGCCTCTCTGTCTGTCTGTCTGTCTGTCTGTCTCTCTCTCTCTCTCTCTCTCTCTCTCACACACACACACACACACATACACGTCTTCCTGGGAGTTTTAACTGAGCCACAGCTTCCTGACATAGAGCCACTCTCACTGTAAATATGATGCTGATTTTATATGATGTTGGAGACAATGGCTATTCAAAAGAGAAGACCTTGAGACATCTTAGTCCATTTGACCTTTCCCTCTGTTTGCATTTGATTGCCATGGCCACCATGCCTCTCTTTTGCACAAAAAGCCCAGCTCATGCCCTTTCATGCCATTCGGGGGGGGGGGGGGTATGTTGATTTCCAGCTCAAGGAACAGAAAGCTTAAACGCAAATGTTCCCACAGGTCATCCCTCTAAAGCCCAATTTATTTAAACAGCTGTACATCAAAGCTGGAAAAAAAAGCATTACCAGGATCTTGTCTTGTTAGCAATGAGGCATCTGAAAGAACACACTCTAAAATGTCATAACATTTCACATTTAATCTGCACGAGGACTTGTAAGCTGGCAAAAGTGCCATGTCTTGCAAGGTCTACACTCTACATAAAGAGAAGAAGGTCATGACATGAATTGGTGGGTTTTTTCCCCTCTAAAAAAAAGGAATGCTAATGCAACAGTGAGCTGGTTCGCAACTAATGCTAAGCCATTACTGGTTTCATGCCAGTTTAACTGTTACTGCTGGTGCTGAGGTGCAAGGCGAGACCCCAGGCAGGTGGGTGGGTGGGTGGGCAGGCAGGCAGGCCCCTTTCCCTCCCTGCCTCCCACCCTGTCTCCTCTTTTTTCTTCCTTCTTCCTCCTTCGTTGCCACCACCACTACAGCCGCCGCCACTGCTTCCCCTCCTCCTCCCTCACCGAAAATGACCAGTGTCATGGTGAGTACCAGCACCATTTTCCCTAGAGAAAAAAAACACTGCTCCTTGGGATTGTAATTTGCTGAAATGGGAGATGTTGTGATTTATCTCTGGCTTTTCCTAATGGTACTACAGATTTCCTGGAAAAGGAATGACTCTTCACCCAGTTTATGTTAAATCTGTAGCTTTTCGAATAGGTAGGCCTGAACTCTGTTAAAGTTTAGCCTTAGACTGAAACAAAAGGTTACCATTTCAATTGTACCCCCTTACTACATATTGGATTATTGGTATCCAAACATGAAGTACTATCTGAAGTCTGTATCAAGATCACTCTCTACCCCCCCCCCCCAGTCACCTCTCTTTACACACACATACTTAATTTTATGTGGTGATATCAAATATTAGTCATAATCAGTGAACTTAAGTAACTTAAAATCTTTTTTTTTTATTTTCACATGTCTACACTGAGTATAACTTTCTTGGATATCACTCATGGTTTCCCAAATCTTCATTAGCCAATATTTTCCTGCAGGATCTAATTTATCTTTCTGGCATTTCTGAAACAGCGTCATGATACTGTTTTGATACATCTTATTTTACATAACTTAGAAGAAATATTGTTGGATCCACTGGCAAGCAAAAGCGTAACATTTCAAAATGGCATTTACAATGACACAGCAGAAAGGTTTAAGATCAAAATCTGTAGCATGATTATTATCGAAGATATTCTACGTGACCTCAGGGCTAAGCAAATAAGTGGTTTCTTAAGCAAAAACTGCTTTGTCCTTTGCTTTTACCCCATATGAATCATGCAGATTAATGGAGGATAATGCTATCAATGGCTGTGCTCTACCTCCACTATACAGAGTCAGTGTATACTAGTTGCTGGAAATCACAGGGGGAGGAGTGTAGTTGAATTCAGGTGCCACTTGCAGGTTATCCATGGGCATCTGTTTGGCTAATGCAAGAACAGAAAGATGGATTATGATGGTCCATTGGCCTGATCCAGCACGACTCTTCTTATTTTCTTACCATAATGCAATGATGACAGAAGAAACCTAAGGGTTGTGCATGTGTTGCTGCTGCTTTCAAGAACCTTATTTTTACTTCAGAGAGTTTACCCCCAGTAAATTGCACTGGATATACTATTCACTTTTAAGACCAGTCACTCTCCTACGTTGATTCAAAGGCTGAACTCCTGACTTTGTTTTTACCTGGTCAGTTTTCACCTTTTCTAATGCTTCAAGAGTAATAATGTTCTCAGGTAAGGTCAATTTTCCAAGCCTTTACAAGCAAATGCAGGGTTTCTACAAAGTCATTTAAGGTGAGCTTCACAAAACCTGACCTGCTGCTGCTGCTGCTGCTGCTGCTACTACTACTACTACTACTACTAATTTATTATTTGTGCTCTGCCCATCTGACTGGGTTGCCCCAGCCACTCTGAGCGGCTTCCAACATATATAAAAACATAATAAAAGATTAAACGTTAAAAACTTCCCTATACAGGGCTGCCTTCAGATGACTTCAAATTATATCGTAACTCATCTCCTTGACATCTGATGGGAGGGCATTCCACAGGGGAGGTGCCACTCCTGAGAAGACCCTCTGCCTGGTTTCCTGTAGCTTCACTTCCACTGTCTATAAAGTTTTAACTCCCCTTGCACACAAATTGAGGAGGCAATGTCTAGATGAGGCTTCCTCAACAGAGCAGAATAGAAAGGAACTGTATCTTAACTAACAATGTTAAGTCATGGCAAAGCCCCTGTGTGGCTTTGCTTTCAGGAAACTGCTAGAAAGACATTTCCCTGGCCCTGTGAGAGGCAACCATATGAATAATCAAATTCATGAATCTATTGCTGGCAAATCAGCTGATGAGGTTTTTATCCATATGGTAAAGGATGCATGGAGGGAAGCCAAGTTACTAGCCAACATGAAAAGACGACAAATTGCATTGAAATGGTGGTACTAAATGTAGGTTGGGGCAAAGGGAGAAGGCTCATTGTGGAGGAGCAAAAAAATGCACAACAGGAGGAGAACGGGCTTTTATAATGAATGCAACTAAACAGAAAACCCGGATCCTGCAGTGAATGGGAAAACGAACAATGATCTCCACAACTTTCCCCATCTTATTCTACACACAGCACACATGCCAATCTCGAGAGGTGGTAAACTTGTTTTATTGCCCTTCTGAGGTGCTACTGTGTCCAATTAGTTTGGTGCTACACTATTCTCTAATTAGCTGTGAAAAACACATCATAGTTAATTATGCTGTATAGCTCGGAAACGGCTGGAAATAATTAAGAGCATTTTCTTTATTCCGCTGGTGTAGGGAAAAAAGAACATGGATTTCAAGCAGTGTTCCTGAGAGTTTTACAGACCACAAATCAGCTGGATATGAACCATTCTGAAATCCCAGAGCTCTGACATTCCAGGCCTCAGTGTGTTGTGCATTATGTACAGTAATGTTAATCACTTTTGGCTTTCAGATTTATATGTACTTGACATAGATTCTGTAGAGTCTCCTTCTCGTATATATGTGTGTGTGTGTGTGTGTGTGTGTTTTCCAGTCCTTCTTCCAAAAGAGCACATGGCAACATACAGGGAGCTTTCCCATTTTATCCTTGCAGCAACTCCAAGGGAAAGGATCTCTTGCCCAAGTCTCAGTTGAGGGGGCCATTCAACATCCTGGTCCAAGTCCAACACTCTCTGTACTACTAGGGATGAACTGAAAGGGCTGTATTAGAACATGGGCGTAGCCAGAGCTTTTTTAGGGGGGGGGGCAGGACTTTTGTTAGGCGAGGCAGAACCAATGTGATTGGTCAGTTAGTTAAGTATTTCCATTGTTTTACTTGATGGGGGGCAACATCCCCTCCCCCCTTGGCTACCCCCATGTATCAGAAGGAGGGCATTCCCACCCTCACCCCCTCCAGAGGACAGCAATCAGTCGTTTGATTGGCTGAGGTCAAATTCACCAATCCAGAAAGCATTATCCTAATACACATTTGGTTTGGTTTGCTCTTAAATGAAATTGTAATGTAGCAAAAACCAATAGGTTATATAGCATCATTGTATTACCATGCTGCTATGTGATCTCTGATTGGCCAGGATCACTCTAGGAAAGTTTTAACTAGGGGGGAAATGGCACGGGAGAGGAAGGGGCCAACAGAGGGGGGTAAACATAGCTTCAGGGGAAATGTTTTCATTTCAAAAGCAATTCTTTCAAAATGAAAAATTGAAATGGGCAAAAATTCATGGTAGCTGTAACCAGGCATTTTAAAGAAATAAGCTGTTATAAATCAGCGATGTCATAAATCAGGGAACCAGGCAGAGGGCCTTCTCGGTGGTGGTGCCCACCCTGTGAAACGCCCTCCCATCAGATGTTAAGAAAAAAAACAACTATATGACTTTTGGAAGACATCTGAAGGCAGCCCTGTTTAGGGAAGTTTTGAATGTTTGATGTTTTATTCTGTTTTAATATTCTGTTGAGAGCCACCCAGAGTGGCTGGGGAAACCCAGCCAGATGGGTTGGGTATAAATATATTTTTATTATTATTATTATTATTATTATTATTATTATTATTATTATTAATAATAATAATACCAGATGATGTTGGACTGCCAATCTCAAAATCCCTGACCATAGACCATGTTGGCTGGGGTTTATGGGTGATGTGGTCCAACAGCATCTGGAAGTTCATATTTTCCTCATCCCTTCTGTAAACAGGCCATAATCCACAATGGGTTTCATTAAGAACTCAGGTTTGTCCATGAGTCCATTTGGAATGGAAGGAATATACCTCAGTGGCAGAGCATCTGCTTTGCACACAGAAAATCCCAGGTCCATTCCCTCATATCTCCAAGAAGGACTGGGAGAGACCTGAAAAAGAGCTGCTGCTGACCCTTGGAAAGCTGCTGCTGTTTCCAGTCAGCATAGACAATGCTGAGATAGATGGACCAATCTTCTGACTCAGTATAAGGCAGCTTCCTCCTCTGCACATCCATGTGGATTTCTTAACAGGGGAAATCCTTTGAAAACTGCACACACTGAAAATGCTTAAATTGAGTTAGGAGATGGTCCAAGGGGTTCCTTGGACTGCTTTCTTTTTTTCTTGCTTTAAAATAATTTCTAGCTGCTTGAGCAGCTGGGAAGGAGTATCACTTGTCATGTTTGTTTAAAACATCACATGAAAAAGCCCCTGGAAGCAGTGGCACCTCTTGCTGTGCAACTGTAAACATGCCCAGGGAACTGAAGAAATGGGTACCTACCAGATTTCTCCAGATTGCTCATCTTTTCTGAATTTGTCTTATCATATTGAAGATCTTCTACCATATCTAAGTATAGAATCATAGCATTATACAGTTGGAAGGGACCCCAAGGTTCATTTAGTCCAATCCCTTGCAAAGGAATATATCCTTTCTACCATTCAATTCCCTCTTGAGTCTTTTTTATGGATGTGAGGGGAAAGCCAGGTTCGCAAAAGCTGCCCACATCAGGACTGGTGAGCAGTCATTCTCCCACATTTCTGGGTTGCTTCAACCTGAAGGAAGTTTTGTGAGATGTCTTTGAATGGTGATGACTGGACATCACCCTTGACATCACAAACACACCTCTGCATACACAGCAGTCTGGGATTTTTTAAAGTGTTTTTAAAAAATAACTAAGGTGAAGGATGAACACATAAACAAATCAAAGTACATGTCAAGGAGAAAGAAGGCCTCTTCAACTCACTTGCAAAAGAACTACATGGTATTGGGTTGCTGGTGACTTAGAGCATTTCAAATTATCTGTCTTCCTTTGGAGAAATGACAGGCAAGATTTATCAACTAACTTTTTTTCCTATTTAAAACATTCATTTGTTATTTAATCTCATTTTTTTATTTCATGCTTTGTCAACAGTATTAAACAAAAAACGATAACTAAACCTGAAACAAATTGTACATCTGTTTGTGATTCAGACTCCCCCCCCCCCCCATGTCATCTAGGGAATCTGTAGCACTCCCCTCACTTGAATGAATTCACCTGAATTCCATTATATTCATTCTGTCAACTTATCTCTCCGCCCCCCTTCAGTGGCTGAAAAACCAATGGAAAGGGTGGGTGCAAGGTTGCTGAGTTATAAGCACACACAAGATGTGAAACTGCAGAATGTTTATAGTGGGGTAAGAGAGCTGATAATGATGCCAATATACCGGTAGTTCACATCCAACAACCAATGTGCCCCTTTGGTTTTAGATAGTACATGAGTCAACAAGTCTAAAAAGCCCAGGACACATTTTCACAGCCCTCTAGCGGCTCTGGTGGCTCATTTACCAGAAGTAGTGCATTTAGTGTTAACTCTGGAAGAGTATACAGTGGTACCTCAGGTTACATACGCTTCAGGTTACATATGCTTCAGGTTACAGACTCTGCTAACCCAGAAATAGTGCTTCAGGTTAAGAACTTTGCTTCAGGATGAGAACAGAAATCGTGCTCTGGCGGTGCGGCGGCAGCAGGAGGCCCCATTAGCTAAAGTGGTGCTTCAGGTTAAGAACAGTTTCAGGTTAAGTACGGACCTCCAGAACGAATTAAGTACTTAACCTGAGGTACCACTGTACTCAATTCTGACAAAAATAAGCCTCCTGTGTATATTTTGCTCTAGGAAGCTTATTTTGATCAGAATCGAGTACCCATGAACCTGAAGATGCTTTTCATGCAAAGTAAATTCTCTACCATTTAGCTACAGCCTATCCCTCAGACTCACCTCAAATCTGGAAGCAAAGTGCAACACATCTGACCAAAAATCCATCCAAAGTCAAAAGAGAAAATGGCTGCAATGATAAAGGTCAATATTTGGTTAGACATTTCTAAAGCAGACACGTTACGATCTCTTTGCTTCAACCAATCCAGAAATGTACTATTTTTCAGCTGTTGCATCAGGAACAGATGCCCAAAGAAAATGCTACATTCAATATTTCTCTGGGCATTTCCTGAGTTGTCTCCACATTTCAGGACATGTTGGTAGCATGCTAATTTCCTTGCAAATTAATATTAAAATGCATTCTGACCTGTATGGAAACAGGAAAATAAAAAGCCTTAAAACATGAATCCGTTCATTCTAGCAAGATTGTTTTCTACAGTTTTTGCAGCCTTGTTTTTTTGTTGCAAAACCAGGTGTCTGGTTTCTCAAGGGATTGTTAAAGAGAGATTCATGGTTTTTCCTTATCTAAAACCTAAAGTAAACTCAGACGGACCCAGACATCATCTGTATTGCAAAAGGCCCCACTTGACTAATCACCGCTGTAGACCATTCCCATAAAATTCTGTGTTTTTCTTGCATGCTGCATAGCAAAAGATAGCATGCGTCTAACCTCTGATCCCCCAGCTGTCCGGAGCAAGTTGGACCTACGCTGACCTGCCAATATCATCACTTCCTTTCCAGAGCTGTTACGGAAGGGTATCTCTTCCTAAGCAAATAGTGGAAGATCTGACCCCTTCCTGAGTCATCCTGCGGTCTCAGGATGCTTCCATCTCTATTTTTACAGCTTGCCAAGGTCCCTTGAATTAAAGGTGATGAAGGTGACATGTGACACATTAATGCTAGCAGGCATGTCATCTGCTAAATTCAACCCTGCTTATATCATTATCTCAGGCAAGAGGCATCCACATTTCGTGAGATGGTTTTGAAAATGTTTACATGCAGGCCAGTGTGAAGGATCTCCCTTGATCCCAGTGGGAGGGAAAGGACTGGGGCCATTAGCATAATGGAACAGGTGCATTCCCAGCTAGCACAAATGGGTACCGCTCTGTTGCAAACAACAAAACCTGGCTGATTTATCTCACCTGTGGATCTGGCAAGAATTTAATCACAATGGGCTGTGGTAGGTAGTCACTGAGATGCTAATGTTCCATCTGGTCATTATTTTTCCCCAAGCAGTGCAAGATGCAGAGAGCAGAGATTTCATGCATTCATAAGCTGCAGTAAGCTTCTCTCGGCACCCTGCAAGCCCATTGTGCGGTTCTTTCAAGGAAATTTGCCAGAGGCCCAGTATCCAATCCCTTATGCAATGCAAGCATAGGGAGACCGATGTTATGCAGCCAAGGCATTGGTCTTGATCTCTTCTTTAAATAATGGCAAACAATGTGGCATGATCACACAGAGGAAATTGAATGTAATATACCAGTAGGGCATGTAGCCAAATGATCTGCTGTCTAGTTAAATCAATGTATGCAAGTTTTACACAGATCTCTTAATAACTTCATTTCGACACCTAAGATCTATGTCCCCTGATTCATTACAAAATAAAAAAATTCCTTCCAGTAGCACCTTAAAGACCAACTAAGTTAGTTCTTGGTATGAGCTTTCGTGTGCATGCACACTTCTTCAGATACACAGAAGAAGTATCTGAAGAAGTGTGTATCTGAGGAAGTGTGCATGCACACGAAAGCTCATACCAAGAACTAACTTAGTTGGTCTTTAAGGTGCTACTGGAAGGATTTTTTTTATTTTGTTTTGACTATGGCAGACCAACACGGCTACCTATCTGTAACCCTGATTCATTAAACTTTGAATGATAGCTGTCTGTCTGCTTATGCGATTGCCTTAGAGTCAAGTCCATTTTGCACTCAAAACTGATGTCTGCATGATAAAGCCTTACATTCTGGTGCAGAATGCCAGAGCATGGCTGGCACATGGTGCTCCCTATCAGATACATAGCATCCCAGTGCTGAGGAGTCTGCACTGGCTGCCTATTAGCCACCAAGCCAGTTTTAATGTTCTTATGTACAAATTTCAAATATCCCTGGATCGGGTCACCTGAAAAACAACAACCTGTTTTCTCCTCCACTGTCCAGTAGGCACTATGATCAGCAAATGGAATACTGTTAATTTTGACAAAACCTGATGATTATTGGCTCATACGAATTCCCATAAACGGGCTTTTCTACTGGTGGCACCAGTTTTATGGAATGAATTCCCTGCTGAAATATGAGAGGCCCCATCAGTACTGGCATTCTGCCAGCTTCTGAAGACACACCTGCTAAGGCAAGCTTTCCCCTGAATTTTTGATTTTATTGTTTAATTGCCATGCATTTTAACTGGCTTACTTTATTGTATATTTTAATTGAGGATGATTTCAAGCTCTGATTGAATTATTGTTGTGTTGAAATACACAGCAATAATTTTGTATGGATTTTATCATGCATTTTGTGGCTGTAAACTGCTTAAAATCTATTTTTGCATAAAAGTGGCATAAATTAAAATATTACTAATAATAGGTTTGGTGGTGGCAGCTTGCAGCTAGGGGTCAAATGCAGCTACCTAGGTCTCTCTATCTGGTCATTATTAGACCATGACCTTCAGCTACCCTGTTTTGTACTCTCCGCAGGTACTTTGCCTGGATGGAAGATATCCTTGAACTCTGACCAATACCTCCTGCTTGCCTGAATGGAAGATGCAGATATATGGGTGGGAATAGAAACCTCTGACTTTTGCCTAGCTCAAATGTAGCCTACTGCACAAAGATCACCAGTGTCAAAGCAATGATTCTTCAAGATCAACTTCGTTGGACTGGTCATGTTGTGCTGATGCCTGATTATCGTCTTCCAAATCAACTACTCTATTCCAAACTAAAAAATGGAAAGCATAATGCTGGTGGTCAACAAAAGAGGTTCAAAGACTCTCTCAAGGGAAATCTAAAAAAAATGTAGTATAAACACTGACAACTGGGGAACACTGGCCTGTGAATGCTCCAGTTGAAGAAGAGCCTTTAAACAAAGGTGTCATGGGTTTTGAAGATGCTCGAAATCAGGACGAAAGGGAGAAACACGCTAAGAGGAAGGCACGCTTGGCAAACCCTCACCATGATCAACTCCCACCCAGAAACCTATGTCCCCACAATGGATGGACGTGTGGATCCAGAACTGGCCTCCACAGTCACGGACTCACTGTTAAAACTGTGTTTGTAGAATCTTACTTGGCTATGAGTAATCGCCAAAGAGAGACAGACAGACAGACAGACAGACAGACAGACAGACAGACAGACAGACAGGCTGTGCAAATATCCATTCATCTGCCCACTTTCCTCTGGCACCACCAACCAAAAAGTCATCCAAGGGCAATGAAGCCCTTAGTTTGAAAATGGTTCCCCTGTCCCACCCTACTCTTTGGAGGTGCACATTTTAATGGAGTGTCTGTCATAGGAATTTGTACAATTGTTTCAGTTCACTATATTCTTAAGTTTCCACATGTCTTCCTTCCCCATGGAAGACCCAGGTGACACATTCTCTTCTCCACATAAGAAAAGTCTCTCTGGGTCAGGCCAGGGGCCTATCTATTCCAGCATCCTGTTCTCCTGGTGGCTAACAGGGTGCCAGCTCCTGGGGACCGAGATTCCCCCTATGTTGAGAAGTGGAGGAGGCTAAGCACGGATCTGAGCATAGCGCAGCTCCAGTGGCCTGCTCCTCTTCCTGCTGCTGCTGCAGAGGAGGAGAAGGGTGGAAGCAGCTTCCCACTGGTGGAGGCACCAGGAGAAGAAAGTGGAGGATCCACTGACCATTGAAGCCAGGCAGCCACCATGTTTGGCTCTGCCCCCAACTCCTCCCAATATCCTGACATCACATATGCAGTGTTGCTCCCCCCATCACTATCACAAGCCGCAGCCTCTGTTGGCCAACCAAATGTCTACGGGAAGCCCACAAGCAGGATTCGAGCACAGGAGCATTCTCCGCTGCTGCAGTTTTCAGCAACTGGCATTCAAAAGAATTTCTGCCACTGGTTACGGAGGCAGAGCATAGTCATTGTGGCTAGCAGACTTTATGGCTATACACACACACACACACACACACACACACACACACACAATTTCAATTAAATAAAATAAAGTGAGGAAGAAAAAGTAGCCTTGATAGCCATATTTGTATCATCAACACAAAATGGTATCTGGTGCTAGCATGATTCTGCACCAAAAGCTACCTACCCCCTCTTTAGCTGGAAAATGGCAGATGCATCAGCAATCCTGCTCATCTGAATTGTGTCTGAACGGCCTTTCTGATTTCATTTGAGTTATATAGTGGGAGGTGGAAAAGAAATCATTCTTTGCTTTAAAAAGAAATTGAAATCTGGTTCAGGTGACACTTTAATGTCTCATCAGGCCCCATGATGATCTGTCGAAACTTCAATATTTGTTTTGGGGAAAGAAAAAAAAGCAAATTCCAAAGCATGCTCATCATTATTATTCTTTATTGCTGCAAAAGAGGTCTGGAGCAAGAGACTGACTGCAGAAGCCCTGGGCTATTGGCATGTCTGTTTAATGAGTGCAGAAAAGCAGCCCCACCCTCCAGACATATCATAGACCCCATTTGAAGGAATGCTTTGTGAACCCCATTCTGAATATTGAAGAGCTTTTTGTAAGTCAGTGACACAAACCTGGCTTTATTTTTTGTGGGCCCTTAAAGAAAGGTCTTTTGGTACACCCTCCCTCCCCGACAGTGAAAACCTCTTACCTCATCAGATACATACAGTAAAACTCTATGAAAAGGACGGCAGCTCAGTGATAGAAGATGTGCTTTGCAGGCAGAAGGTATCAGTTCGTTCCCTGGCATCTCCAGGTAGGTCTGTGGAAAAACCCCAGTCTGAAAACCTGCAGAACCACTGCCAAGCTGTGTAGTCAATAACAAGCTAGATGGATCAAGAGTGTGGCTCATTATAAGGCAGCTTCATATATTCCTAGCTGCTATGGAAGTGGACTAGCCTGCCCAAGATTAAACCTTCTGTAAAGGGACCCCTGACCATTAGGTCCAGTCGTGACCAACTCTGGGGTTGCGGCACTCATCTCGCTTTATTGGCCGAGGAAGCCAGCGTACAGCTTCCGGTCATGTGGACAGCATGACTAAGCCACTTGTGGTGAACCAGAGCAGTGTACAGAAACGCTGTCTACCTTCCTGCCAGAGTGGTACCTATTTATCTACTTGCACTTTGATTGGCTTTCGAACTGCTTGGTTGGCAGGAGCAGGGACCGAGCAACAGGAGCTCACCCCGTCGTGAGGATTCGAACTGCTGACCTTCTTATCGGCAAGTCCTAGGCTCTGTGGTTTAACCCACAGCACCACCCGTATCTATATTTATAAGGAGATGGGACAGTGGTTCCTCCTTTCTGCCAATGTCTGGCCAGAAGAAAGGATTGTGTCCCTTCCTGGTGAGACAATGTGCAAAAAAAGGAAAGAACTGGAATGAAGGCTCTTGGACCGCCCTCATTCTTACATTGTGTGTATTTGTGTGTGTGTGTTACCAAGGATGTGTGGGTCTGAACTACCCAACTGATAGAAACTACAGGAATTCAGGATGGCTTCATACAATCATTATTGAGCACGAAATCACCATTAGAAGTTCACACAAACCCACACACATCAACAAAGGAACTTGTGACATCTTAAAGGTTAACCAACTTATTATGGTACAAGTCTCCATAGATTAATTTCTGCTTCCTCAAATGTATCTATTTGTCCAGCCACACAATATTGGCATTGTATAACTATTTATCATATCCTACAGATTTAAGATAAATAAATAGAGGAAGTTCATGTGATCATTTCTCACATGGTTGTGCGATTATGGGGAGCGGGTGGCGCTGTGGTCTAAACCACTGAGCCTCTTGAGCTTGCTTATCGGAAAGTCAGAGGTTCAAATCCGGACAACGGGGTGATCTCCCATTGCTCTGTCCCAGCTCCTGCCAACCTAGCAGTTCGAAAGCACGCCAGTACAAGTAGATAAATAGGTACCGCTGTGGCGGGAAGATAAACGGCATTTCCATGCACAGAAGCAGTTTAGTTAGGCTGGCCACATGACCCGGAAAGCTGTCTGTGGACAAAAGCTGGCTCCCTTGACCTGAAAAGCAAAATGAGCGCTGCACCCCATAGTTGCCTTTGACTGGACTTAACTGTCCGGGGGTCCTTTACCTTTCTTACCTATGGCTGTGTAGTTGTTGCAAAAATGTTTGCTGAGGAAAACCCTTGTCCCATACTGCCTTTGTCAACCAAACTCTGTGAAGTGTCCTCATCAGGGGTGCCAACTTGAATAAACTATTGTGGGGGCCCAGGTAAACCCTGCCCTGCATAATTGATCACATGATGCAGTGCATACACACACACTATTTGAATGGGAATGTCCATCAACTTTGTGGGGGTCCTGCCCCCTCAAATACTTTATTGTGGGGGCCGAAGCCCCCACGGCCCCTAGGAGTGGGCTCCTATGGTCCTTGGAGCCTAAGTGGAGAAAAGCAATTTTATTAATGAACTTTTGGGTCGCAGCTGAAGGTTGCATCAGTCCATTTTCTGCTCAGTTGTGCCTGGAAAATTTGGCTAGACTCACTTTGCACTTCAGTCCTGTGGGTTGACAAGACTATCGACACTGTTATCCATGTTAATCCCCTTCCTAACATCATAAAGCCTGCCAGGAAGGGAGGGTTGTTCCCATGAAAGGGTCACTACTTGTAGCTTATCAAGCATGTTGCCATTCTACAGGTATCTGAAGTGTATATGCTCTAAGGAAGAACAGATGTCCATAACGGGGGGGAGGGAATAGAGAGCAAAATTAAGGGTCACACTGGATGCTTGCTGGAAACATAGGCTGTATCTATTTTTCTAGTTCTTGTCTAAATATTGAAAGTGGGGTTTTTTTTGGTGGGTAGGGAGGTTGTTGTTAGGCATTAAGGTCACAGTCTTGGGGCTACTCTGGGATGTGAATGCATTGAAATTTCTTAACATACCTATTGGTAAGTATCATGCTCACTTTTGGGTGTGTTTTAAATTATCTGTTAATTGCTGAGTTGTTAGTGTTTTGTTACTGCAATGTTATTATTGTGCAGTCATATGAGAACTTTTATTATGCATCAAGGGCACACATTAGTATAACAAGCTGTTAATTTTGTTTGTGCATAAAAGTATTTGGGGGAAATGTGGGGTAGGAATAAACTGACTATGACTATATTAAAATGGTGTGATATTACTTCTAACCTGCTTCCTAGAAGAAGAAATCCCCTGATCTATATAATTTGATTTTCTTCACAGGAAAGGAGCTTGATTTGTAGTTCTGGAAAAACCTGTAAATCTGAAAGATGGGAACAGGAAGTGAGGCTAACTGGAACAACACGGTGGAATGTGCCATACTTTCTGTTTAACTAAACTTATTTTACATTACTTAACAGACAATATATGGCACCCAGTTGGTCGCATGGCTGTACATTTGTTTGAAAGGCTATACAGAAAAAAACAACACATAAAGGGATAGCTTAGTTTCCTCATTTTAGGCTGCTGCTAGGGTCTGGGGAATGGGGACCCTTTTAATATTTGAACTATATTCAGCTATGTATTTTCGTTAATAATCAATGGGCCTTCTTGTTTCAATTTCAGAGGTGGCCAACGCATCAAGCACAGTCCATTTAACTTGTTTTTACCTACCTAGTTTCCCTTATAATTTGTTCATTTTATGCAGTTAGATTTATCACTTTGCCCAGCCCCTAAGGGCTCACTATGTGCTACAGCTTCGATAAAAACAAATTTCACTGCAATAAAATATGGTAGATTAAAAGATAAAAATGTATGAAAATGTGCATTTAAATGCTGCTAAAAGTGACTGTTGCACTGGTCCCCATTTAACAAACACAGTTGCTGCGTCTTGACGTTACCTTAAGGGGAGATCCTGGGGGGACTTTATACATACTTCAGGCTACTCTAATGACTGTGTTGGTTGGAACAATAAATACTGTTCATTAGAAATGCCAGTTTATAAACCCCAAAATTATTCTCACATTCAGATCAAAACATAGAGCACTGGAGTCCAGAGCACTGTCTAGCCCTGTTGTGTTGGATGAGTTTCCATTAATAAAGCTCAAGGAAATGGCCTAGGTTTTGGCTCAGTTTGGGCAATCATTTGTGCTCTTGTCTCTTCTCCATTATGGTTGATCAAGGAAGGGACAGCCAGAGAGGTTATTAATGCTTTCAAGTAAGAGGGAGTGGTCCCCACCTGCTTGGATTCTGGGAATCCCTCCAGGATTCAGAAAACCAACATGATTTGTTGAGTTGCTAATGTTCCCTTCTTGAGTGCACGGCTGTGGGCCAGATCCAGGCTCTCTTGGGTGAAACCAATTTTCTAGATTCATTTCGATTGGGATTTAGACTGGTTTTGGAATGGAAGCTGCCTTGCTCATCTGTACAATGACCTCTCTGGAAGAGAGACAGTCAGAGTGTCCCTCCTTGATCTCTCAGTTGCTTTTGATACCTTCAACCATGATATTCTTCAGATTCTGTCTGAATTGGGAGTGGGTGGCACTGATTCATGGTGGTTCCCATTCTACTTGGATGACAATATTTAGAGGCTGGTGCTTGGGGAGTTCTGTTCAGCCCATGCAGCCTTAAGTGTGGAGTTCTACTTTTACACACCCAAACCCAATTGCTTAACATTTACATGAAACCTCGGTACTGGTCATCCAAAGTTCTGGAGTGTGTTGTCAGCAATATATTGGTGATACACAGCTCTGTTTCTCCTTTACATCTGCAGGTGCAGCAGTGGATGAGAACCAATAAACTGAAGCTTAATCCAATTAAGACTGTGGCACTGTTAGTAAGTAGTTCCCTAGAGCAAATGGGCAAGAGAGGACCTGAAGGAAGTCATATCAGTCACTTGAACTGAAGGTTATTCTTCTTCAATCGTGAAGAAAAAAATGTTTGTTTATAATCTCCCAATTCATCACTTGGTCTTTCTACCACTGAGTTTCAAGTCATGTCTGATAAATGTGTACCACTAACACAGATGGCAATTTGAAGGGTGTCACCTATCCAGTGTTTTTATTTCTTTATTCTACTGTTTGTGTGAGAAAACTAAAAATCAGTAATAAAAATAATTCTCTGCACAGAACTGGAATAACAGAAACTGTGCCGAAAGCTGGCATTGTATTTTATTGTGGACAAAGCAGTAATTTCTCCTGATCATTCCAACTGTGAGCTTTATGGTTGCATGTTCAGTGCAGCTGTTTTTGTTTTACCATAACACATACAGTAGTAGACTTGATTGACACCTCTCATTCATGCATCTCATTGCAAGTTGCTTTGGAGGTTTGTTTGTTTTCCAATGCATTAGATATTTTAATGATTATATTGGAAGAACATCTATGGCAGGCTTCCTCAACCTCGGCCCTTCAAATATTTTTGAGACTACAATTCCCATCATCCCTGACCACTGGTCCTGGTAGCTAGGGATCATGGGAGTTGTAGGCCAAAAACATCTGGAGGGCCGAGGTTGAGGAAGCCTGATCTATGGAATGCTTTGGAAAAGTGAAAGCGATTGACAACTATGCAAAACTGAAATATAGTGTCCAAATATCAAGTGGAGTAATAGTACCACTCTATTCTGCCTTAGTCAGACCACACCTGGAATACTGCGTCCAGTTCTGGGTGCCACTCATATGATTCTATGAGTCACACAAGCCAAATTATTTAGGCAATTCTACAAAGCAGCTGTTGATTCAAATCTTATACAATCTAAATGAAGACTCTTTCTCTGCAGATATCAGAGAGAGAGGGGGGGGGGGAGAGAGAGAGAGAGAGAGAGAGAGAGAGAGAGAAGATCTGACTCATCCGATGTCAATAATTTTTGACAGTGCACACTCATTTTAATGGCATCATAAATACCAAGCAATAACTGTGTTTAATGCAAAGATTAAGAGGAGATAAACTATTCATGATTCAGAGTAGCTGACTGATGTATCCATGCACCATTTATATCTGATTTTACTCTACATTAAATACCTCTGCATTCTATTTTTAATTCCCGTTGGCTGTCAGAGCTGCTCTCCCAAATGTCAGACTTTCCATATTTGCATGTTGAGATTTATATAACAGAAAATGCAGGCATGCGGATGTCTTAGACAAATATGTGGTGTTAAGATGAAAAGCGACACGGGCAAGTGAAAGTTTACATTCTTCTCATAACATTATAAACCCAAAACAAGATTATTTGGTTCAGGCAGTGGTGTGTTATGTACCATCCTTGTCAAGGATGTAACCTTGTGCCTTATGAAGTACCATTTGCCCTACATTCAGATCTTCAGAGCATAAGCAGAGCCTGCTGGAGCAGACCAATGACCCCCCTGGTCCAGCTTCCTGCTCTCACTGTGGCCAACCAGATGCCTATGGAAGTCCGCAGGAAGGAGCTAAGTGCAGCAGCACTCTCCTGATTTGTGATCAACTGGCATTCAAATGCATGCTGCCTCTGACACTGAAGGTAGAACACATTCATTGTGTCTAGCAGTCATTGACAGCTTCTGTGAATTTCTCTAGTCCTCTTTTAAAGGCATCCAGGTTGGTGGCCATCACTATTTCTTGAGCATCAAATGTGCTTTTGCTGTTATTTTAATCAGCTTTGAACAGTGGATTTATTCCTGATCCCTGTACACAAAGCCATGTGACAAATGAGTGTGATAGAGAAGGTGAATAGAAGAATAGAAGAGGGCATGGAGAAGGGAGCAGCTTGGTCCCACTTTCTTCTTCTTCTTCTTCTTCTTCTTCTTCTTCTTCTTCTTCTTCTTCTTCTTCCTCTTCTCCTCCTTGTCATAATAAACTATTCCAATTACCATAAGATCCTATGGTAGGTTACAGCAAATGAAAAATAAAATATTAAAATGTGTTTAAAATAAATTATATTCGAGAAAATAGGTGAGAGAGGGGTGGGGAGAGAGAGCCTAGGTAAATGTTGCTATGCAGACTGTGAAGGGAGGAGAGGTGGCCCATTACACCACCTTTTGAGTAAACAAGCACACACACCTCAAGAGGCACACCATCAATGACAGTGCCAAAGAGGATACACAGTCACATAAAATGTACTTACAGTAGATTAAACATATTGATGCAAATTTAGAAAGTATCACTCTAATTTATCTAGAAAGACAATACATCTTGCCATAAGGAGGAATGCTGTGACCAGATTATCACCAGATTATGGTAAATTCAGCTGCTAATGGTTGACCTTCCTACTTTCCCATTTTAGGGTTGTTTATCTTTAAACTGGATTAGGACAAGACCTTCAAATAGTGGACTGTCCTTGGTATTGTAGGGCACATGGACAGCCTAGCTCCCTCTTACTCTCAGTCTACTAACTGCTGGAGGGAGTCCCAGTTCTTGGCCCCTTCTTTTTCTCTCAAGTCTGCTTCAAGCTGACTCATCCCATGGTAGTCCCATGACAGGTCCTGAAGAGAAGGCTGTATGTGTTGGGTGGGAATGAGTGCCTAGATGGCCTAATGGGTGGAGCAGAAGTCTTGAGTAGGTTTGTCATGACCCAATGTATTGCTGCATCCAAGGACTGAAAGAGTCTCCATTCCATGTGCTTTGTATAGCAAGAGCAGGATAATATCCTGTTATTTTAACTTCCCTTTGGGATTGACATTGGGCTGACATTCCTCTCCAGCAGAGAATCGTGATTAGGACAGCCTTTAGCCCTTTGATTCAGAGTTTCAAAGTGTTAGTTATGCCTCCAAGGAGAAGATGGATGCTCTGGCACTAGATTCCTCACCTGGCTGGAACCTTTGTAGATGTTAAGGAATGAACTGCCAAATCCTCTGAAGGTCAAGAGAATCTATGACCCATGTCCCTGCAGCTTCAAACCCTTCTGCCTAAAGGGAGTCAACAGCTGTGTCAAAGAAGACTAGGCCTTTAACTGGTATGTTGCAGGACTCAGAAGGTGGACCTCTCTTGGTCCTCCAGGCTACACTGTAATGTCCTGCAAGTTGCAGCAAGACAGCATTATGGCAGCTTGTGCTTTCTACTTTCAACTGGAGAACTGTTGTCTGTGGGGCTGTCCAGGGTCCTGACCTCACACCAGAACAAAGATGGCTTAAGGAGACCTGAGTCTTCCTCCCACCATTTTGTTTGAGCCATCACCTCCTCTGGCGTATGGAAATTGCTATGAGCCAGGACACACTTGCATAACAAATGAGAAGGGGGACACTTTCATAAAATTCAGGCTCCATGCTGAGATCATTTACCTTGGTGAGCCCCAGGATATTGGTTGCAAACTGAAGAAATCATTCCATTTGCAGAATGGTGTTTGATCTAGTAAAAGGCTCTGAAGGTGGAAGATAAGGTAATTTCCTTATCTCTCCCCCCACCCATTTTCCATGTTGTTCTGGAGTGTCCCCAAAACTTCTGGAACAGATTTTTAAGAGCCATAAGAGGGCAGCAGAAGAGTTGGGAATTGATCAACATCTCCCTCCCGCAACAGATCAATAGCCCTTCAGTTCATGGAATGGCCTTGGGCTTTCAAAGACATGCATTTATGCACTAAATATGCTCTTACAGGGAATATACTTTATGTTAGCAAAATTCTGTATGATGAATTTAGGAAAACAGTCACCCTGTGCTCTTCATACTTGAGAGCATACAATTTCCCAAGTGCTGTGAGTCCCTGAGCACAGCTGGCACATGAGCTCCTAGGGGAAGAGGGCCTGGATCATCTGCTGTACTTTGTCCAGATTCTTTAATGCCACATTGCTTTGTATAGCACTGTATCCTAGGTGCACTTGGCTAGTCATTCAGAAAAAAGGAGAATGTTAATCCATGTGGATTGGACATCAGCACCTTTTCCTGTTGCAATCAGATTATTTTGGAAAATTTAGTTGGCGATTTGTGGCGGGAGGCAAGCAGTTAGTAGTATCATGCCAGACCTCTTGGTAAAATTATCTCTTAAATTTTTGGGTCACCTCTATGATGCCTCCGGGTAAAGACTCATTCACCAGTCCTGTCCACAACCAGTTTAAAATAGCTAGTGGTCTCATTGATTGGGATTCTTCTGGAGCTCTTGAAAGAAGCAACAAAGATCTTTTGTAATCACCAGTCAACTCTTTGAGGCTTAGTAAGCTGCTAGATCCAGTGCAGTTCTACCTTTCTTCCTACTCCATAGAGGGGAGAAGGAGCAAAGGGAACACAGTGAGAAATAAATGTCATTTTTCAGTCTTGTCTGGGATATACAATCAGAAAGCCCATTTCCTAAATAGTTCACCAAGTACAGGCATTGTTGGATTACAACTTCCATTATTCCTGGCCACTGGCCATGCTGGCTGGGTCTGATGGGAGATGGATACCTACAACCTTCTCCTACTGGTCCACTTCTAGGGCATACATTCTGCCAGTACTGTCCCTAAAGGGTGTTGTTTCATGGCCCCGGTCAAACTCAGAGGCAGGGAGGTCTGCCACACACCCAGGTAAACTGATAGGCCCACAGTACTAACATATGCCTCCTACTGCTCTAGGTGTCAACCTGATATCTTGGCTGGGATGGTTGATCAGACAGAAGTCAGGCTACCTAAGAGCTAGATCCTTGCTATACGCTCTGCCATATGCTGAGGGCTGTAACCCATAAATTGTGATGCTGTGACCCTAGCCTACATGTACCCAACCCCACTTCATGCTGCTGACACAATGTTATGAAGTGGGATAGGCAACATAGTGCCCTCCAGATGTTGCTGGGCTCCATGATCCGCAGACAGCATGGTCAATGGTCGAGAAAGATGGGAGCTGTTCTGCAGTCTAACATCTGGAAGGCACCATGTTGGCTACCTCTGCTATGCATTCCTGAGCAATTAGAAAAATGGGACAGACTGCAAAAAAAGTAAAAAGGTGCACATTTTCACAAATCTCTCTATTAGTTATCTGTTTGTCACACCAAAGTATTTCCATTTTAATATATTTTATTACTTTCCAATAGCAGGAATAGAGGCATGAACATCAACATTATCAACATTATCCAAACAACTGGTTTTCCCCCTCCCATCTCTTCCCCCAGAACAGAAGATTAATGTGTCAAATTTTACCAGAACCCTTATACGCATAGTTGGTGGGTGCATCAGGGTGTTCATTTGAGTATTTTATAAAAGAGTGTCATGTTTCAACAAAATCACCCAGATCATGTACTCTCGTAAGTTTCTCAGCACTTGTCCATACATTCTGTTTCTATTGTGTGATGCATAGGTGACCAAATTATTTCCTGTTTTTTCCTATAAGTAATCATGCTGCTACCAGGAAAAAAGTGGTAAGTAAGTTGCTTGTGTAATAAATGAAGATGGGTTTCTTAAAAATTGTTAATAGAAATATACATGGGTTGCATTGAACATCCTGGTTCATACCAAACTGTTTCTAAACAGCAACCATCGTTTTCTGATTTGGGAGCTATGTAGAAAGCTCCCTGTCTAAATGACGGTCAACAATTACACAATGGGCTTTGTGTGCTGTTAAGCAAGTTGTTGATGGGGTTAATAGTATAAGGCTTCCAGATTATGAATAGATCTTTGAAGCAAGTAAACAGTGGCTCCCAAACAATAGAATCCACTTTACTGCCAGGTGACTTACTCCTAAGGTCAATTATTCTCATTAAATAGCTGTGTAAATTTGATGAACTCCATAAAAAAGAAAAGTTCCTTTCACACACTGAAATGATGAAAAAAACAGATGTGTTTCAATGCCCATTTAGCTGAAATAATCACAGTGGCTTTGGACTACAATTTCCACCAACCCCAACCCAGTGGCGTAGCGTGGGGGGTGAAGGGGGGCCGGCCGCACCGGGCGCAACATCTGGGGGGGGCGCTCGTACTCGAGTGCTAAAACCCACGGGTTAGGGGGTGCAAATTACTTGCCTTGCCCCGGGTGCTGACAACCCACGCTACGCCACTGCCCCAACCATCATGCTGTGTTGATGGAAACCATAATCAAAAATATCAAGAGGGCATCAGGTTGGTGAGGCAGCTATAATGTTTCCTTTTGCAACCCCTAGATGATGTGTCAGATAAAATACTGAGGAATCAAATCCACCACATTGAATGCAGCACAGATTACAGCCCTTAATTCTAATTGGTCAAACAGCACTGAAATGTTCAAAGCTGCTGTGCAAGGTTACCTTGGATAACTTTGTTAAGACGTGGAGTAAACTACCAGCATCTTAGTTTCTAATTCCTATCTGTAGCCTATTACTATGGTATAGGAGTGTCTTGTGGCCTTGAGTTTGTTTATTTACTTAGCTCTCTTGTGAGATAGAAAGGTGCTATTACCAACATTAAACAGATGGGAAAACGAGGCACACAAAGACTCAAGTACTTGCCCAAGGTCACACAACAGCAAAGCAGTCCATGTGGATTTTATTTATTTATTTCTGCAGCTTAGTCTTCTGATAACTAGAGAATGCTCAATGCTCATGGTGTCATCTGTCAATAAAGACTGGATGCCACAGTGACAGAGATGAGCCGTATTTCAATCAAATGATAAAAGGAAAAGCCACCTGACTCCACCCCAAATTGTACTATTTGTTTTTATTAATTATTATTTATAAAATAATTTTATTTATTAAAATTAGAATGCAGGTGGCACTTTGGTCTAAACCACTGAGCCTCTTGGGCTTGCTGATCAGAAGATGTGGTTCGAATCCTTGTGACGGAGTGAGCTCTCATTGTTCTGTTCCAGCTCCTGCCAACCTAGCATGCCAGTACAAGTAGATAAATAGGTACTGTTGTGGTGGGAAAGGAAACGGCATTTCCATGCGATCTGGTTTCCGTCACAGTGTTCCGTTGCACCAGAAGCGGTTTAGTCATGCTGGCCACATGACCTGGAAAGCTGTCTGTGGACAAGCGCCAGCTCCCTTGGCCTGAAAGCAAGACGAGCCCCATAACCCCATAGTCACCTTTGACTTAACCATCCAGAGGTCCTTTACCTTTACCTGTAATTAATTTGATTCATTTATATCCCACCTTTCCTCCAGAGAGTTTGACGTGGATTATATAGTTCTTCCCCCACTCCTTCCTTTTCTCCTTATAGCAACCCTGTGAGGTAAATTAGGCTGAGAGATTGTGACAGGTCCAAGGTCACTTAATGAGCTTCATGGTCAAGTTGGGGCTCTGGTCCCTTATGTCCTAGCCTGACACTGCACAAAAGCACATTGTAATAGACTCTGGGAACCTAACTAGAGATATGTGACATTGTCATTATACTGACTGTGGTCCCATTCTGAGCCCAGTTTAAAGTGTTTGTTTTAACTTTTCAAGGTTTGGGCCCAAGTTACCTGAAGGACTACCTGAATCCATCCTACTTGCTTATTAAGACCCTGCTCATCTGCCTGCCACCTAGGTAAGTGCAATGGGCAGGCCTTTTCTGCGACGGTTGCACAAAGGGAGAGGGGCTTTTCTGTGGTGGTCCCACAGCTCTGGAACCCATTGCTAGATAATCTCTGGGAGTTCAACACAGTCCAGTCCTTAAGAAAGGTTTTAAAGGTTCATTTGCTTCAGGTGGCCTACATTTATTTATTTATTTATTTAAATGGGGTACTGCTCTATGTAATGTGTAAACTGGGATATTGTGTTTTTATATTGGGAGTTGTGTGGGTGCTTTATGATTATATCTCATTTAGCATTGGTTTTTCATAGAAACTTGTTTTGTATTTACAAGAAACCCCTTCCCCGTCGTCCCCCCCACACACACACACACTTAGGCAGCGGCTAAGTTCCGGGGCCTCACACGCATAAGAGAAACTTCTAAAAGCCTCTCAATGCCCATTTTTTCCTGCTCTCCAGGATTATTTGGGGGAAGTCATGACCTTCAAAAGTTCCTTGGTGCATGCACAGCTGATAATGAGAATGAGGATACCTCTCAAGAAAGCCTATCAGTCAGTGTATCTGCTTCCCTTTGTCTGGTGTCTTTCCCAGTGAAGAACTTAATCAACAGTGGAAGGAAGCACGTCTCTCTCGGTCTCCCTGCATTCAGACCAGGTTACGAGGCTGCTGGGGAATGCAGAATAGGTGGAGCTGAGTTCCCTCGGAGTAGAGCATCCTCTCACAGCCTATCATGAGGCAAGCCAACCTGGATTGTGACATGGGATGAGTACTTAGCCTGCTCCCACCAATCACCACAAACACAATTTCCCCAGAAGATATAAGCTGCTCTCAGCAAAGCCAAGCTGTGACAGCTTGACCCTGCTGCCCCGGGACGCTCATCTCAGGATTTCCTATAGTCCATATGAGTTGCCTGTGTCCCCTTCTCCTTGGACTTCTTGGAACACACCATCTGATGGTGAGTGAAAACTATATTAATTTATCTTTAATTAAATAAAGTAATGAACAGAAGGCAAATGGGCTCATCGTTGTTTATGGCTTCCTAACCCTTCTGCGTCTTCCTCATGTTATTTGAAGATGACCCTGTTTTAAGAGATCAGACCACAATCACTCTGAAGTCCTGAAGAATTGAGTGACTGGGTCAAGTGAACATGCACAGGAAATGTATTTCAGCAATCTTTGTCATAAATATCTACTTGCTCTTGAGCTGTAGAGAGAAGTTGTTTAATTTTAGAAAAATCATCTCAGATGAGGAAGACAAGCTTCCTTGTTGCTATTTCTGTTTTGACTCTGTCAGGTTCTCTTTTGTCTCTCTTGTTAGCCTCTTAAAACAATTTCTCATTTGATTTATTTAAATCCCATTTATTTTCTAATATGGGCAAGATGTGTCCACTAGCAAAAAAAAACCATGTATGATGCTGACATAGCAATGTGTGTCAAGAGTGGCAGGACTAATGCAATTGAACAGATGAGGAGACAAAATTTGTACTTCAGTGATTTTTACGACACGAAACACCAACATTTGTGCTTTGTTTTATTTTTCTGGTCTGTCTGCTTGGCATAATAACTGGGATAAGAAAAACAACGTCATTGCAAATATATTGCCCTGTTCTTGGACTTTATGTGTTACTTTTACTGGACTGGTTACATTCCTGAAACTCAAGTTGTCCACTGTAAGTTATTTCACATATTACGCAAAGGTAAACACAAGTTTGCCAGCGAGTACACTCTCAACAGGGAGCTATAGATAAGCGTGACTCCATGGTGAATGCAACTGTGCAATATATGTGTTTTAAAATACTTGACAAAGTTAAGCATGCAAAATCCCATTGATTTCAGTGGAGGTGCTAAGCACATGCTTAGATCTCTGTCACTGAAATCAATTGGTTTGAAAAATATTTAACCTCACCTCAGTTGTGCCTTTGGTTGACACATTCTCACTTTGCAATTCTAACTGTCAGCCCAAAAGTACGGTATAATGTATGAAATAGCTCCAGAGGTGGTTGATATAAGAACAAGCATTGTGGCTCAGAAGATGGGTAAAATCTTTTTGGCTATGTTGGGAAATGATATGAAGGAATTTATTGTATGTAGGCTGCACTGCATCCGTTGCACTAGGGGTGAGACACAGAAGAGATTTTCAGAACATAATGAGTCATAATGAAATTTAAAAGGAAAGTGGGAGGTTGGGTGAGGGAGGGTTTGGTGGGTGGGAGAGTTTGGTAAGAAGGTGGATAGATGAGCCAGGAATTATTCTGTGCTTTAGATTTAAATACTCATCTCTGCTTTAAGAAATGCATTATGAAGCCCCAACCCTCATACCTGGGCTTGAGTCCAGCAGACTTTCCTGGCATCTCTGAAAATGATCAACTCTTTGAGATTTGACAAGCTTTATCATACATTCTGTAGCTTCCAAAGTGATTGAACATCACTAATCATTACAATGCTGCCTGTCTGAGCAATTTGTAGTGTGGGGACCAAATAGAAGGAGAAAAGACAAGCCAGTTATCACACAGTGATGTCATTTTATGATCTGGTGTCTCAGAAGAGCCTAGGAGAGTGGGGATTTTTTGAGCTTTCAACAGGCTGAGATATTTATTACAGGATCTTTAGATAGTGTATCTTGATGGGGTGTTCCAACAGAGGAAGCTCAAGAGATCATGAGTTTTTATTGGTGGAGTTACCAAATAATCGTTCCATGGTAGGGTTTGTCAGTTTGCTTTTTTTATTGAGTGGGTGATAACTTCTGATTATGGAACTCCTAGATTTCCTACATTTGACAAAGGGCAGAAACAAGTGCCCTTGGGCCTTGGCAATTAGAGGTGGAGTGTACAAGGGTCCGAAGAACATGTCTCAGTCTTTGCTGAGTTTTGTGGGGGTGGAATGACAAAGGTACAATTCATTCCACCATGAGGGCAGCTCTTAAGTAGAAGGAAGCTGCCTCCCCTTGGATGCACATGGATTGGTTTCATAGACCACAATTTTCTTTATGGGTCTGTGTTCATGGTTTGAAAGGTGTCTTTGACTTGAACTAGTCTACCACCACCACCATCTGGCTCAATGGTGTTGTTCAAAATAAAAAACTAGCACATGCCTCCCATGCTTTGAATTATTTTGTATAAGTTTGTGTTGAACTTCATTGTTTACCCCCTTTCTTTCCTGATTTGTTTCTGCATATCGTTACATTGATGGAAATGTTATTTAAATGTTATCTTCTAATGTTTTCTTATTGTCGTGTCATGAGCCACTGTAAGCTCACCTGCATTGTTGGAGAAGTTACATACAAATATTAAATCACATCAGCGCCAACTCTAGCTGTCCTGCTCAGAGCCTGTCCTGCTAAGTTACTTGTACTCCACACAAGGGATGTGGATGGTGCTGTGGTCTAAACCACTGAGCCTCTTGGGCTTGCCGATCAAGTGGTCGGCAGTTCAAATCCCCGTGACAGGATGAGTTCCCATTGCTCTATCCCAGCTTCTGCCAACCTAGCAGTTCAATAGCACCCTACTGCAAGTAGATAAAAGGGTACCACTGCCATGGGAAGGTAAACGTCATTTCCGTGCACTCTGGTTTCCGTCACGGTGTCCAGAAGTGGTTTAGTCATGCTGGCCACATGACCCAGAAAGCTGTCAGTGGACAAACGCCAGCTCCTAAAAAGCAAGATGAGTGCCACAACCTCATAGTCACCTTTGACTGGACTTAACCGTCCTTTGGACAATGTATAGGAGAGGAATGGACAGGACTGCTCTAATTCTCACACCCCAAAGGGGGAGATGGAGTTAAGGAAGCCAAATTGAGTAATGTGCCTCTTCCATCCTAGAGGCAGAGCTACATTCTGGGGTATCTCACAGCTTGTACACTAGCAGAACAATCCAAATGTTCAGTGCTACCTGCTGGTCCTCTCCTGCATCCCATCCCATGTACCCCAAGTGTGCCTGTAAGGGTGGCAGGACCAAGAGAAAGGCCTCTCCTGAAGATCTCAAAACCCAAACCCAACTACTGTCTTTCAGATAGCTTGGCCTAAGCTGTGTAGGGCTTTATAGGTCATAACCAGTATCTAACAATGCCACCAGAGTTCATCCTTTTAAGCAGGTATTCCTAATTCCTGGATGTGTAATTGTGCCTATTCCTGGATCTTGATTATAGCCCTGGTGAATGGCTACACTGCACAGCTGTATAGCCAGAGCCATTTCCAGCTTGGCTTTAAAAATCACAGAACCACAAAGCATTTAAATATAAGAACTTTATGGCATCACAGTCATATGTTGGGTGGGTTGCCCATTTCAATACGTGCTTTCATTTGGCTGGTTTGCAAGGGAAATGAGACGACAACAGCATTTAAATCCCTCCGTTTGTTCCACTTTGGTAGGTGGCTGGGTACTAGGCAGCAGCTGAGGTGTGTGGGTGTTTGAAATAGTAGTTGACAATTTATTGGTAGCCAACAGGGTTTTTCAAAAGTTGCAGTGGGGGGAGCAATCACATACCATAGCACAGAATTAAATATATGTTAGTATTATCTAAAACTCAGCCAGTGTTAAATAGCCTTGCGTGCTTTTCTTATCGAAAAGCTGAGTGGCCTTGATCATGGGCTTCAGGCACCTACAGAAGAGAAAGGTGTTTGCATTCAGAAGCACCTTAGAATATAGCAGGTAAAGGCTTAATGCAATTTGGTGGTTAGAATATTAAGCTAAGCATAATTTTGGCTCCAACATAATGTAGGTCTTCTGACAGTTGCCATTATTTACCTTAGACATCTCCTCGAGTGTTATTGGTTGCACTTCCTCTGCCCGTTAGTCCTATAGTGCTGGATCCAGGCTGAATGTCACATCTTGTCTGAATGTTTCAGTATTTGTGGCTGGAGAGTTTAATGCTTATCAGGGAACCTTAATTGGGATACTTTGGCAATTCTGTGATATATGAAGAGGAAGCTTTGAAGTTAGGGCTTTATAGGGCCTGGTAAGCTAAGTGGCTTTGGGGTCAGCTGACTGGCTAGATAGGCAGCAGGGGTGCCAATTTGAATAAAATATTGGGGTTGCCCAGGTAAGTCCCACCCTGCATAATTGATTGCATGGTGTGGTGTGCACATACCACCTGAATGGCAATGGCCATCAGTTTTGGGGACCCTGGCTTCCTTGGATATGTTATTGGGAGAGTCGAAGGGACTTTGGCCCCTGATAATTGGCTCCTATGATAGGCAGGTAGGTATTGCAGCCTAAGTGGCACCCTTGCCACCCAGAGATCAGTCTACCAATAGAAATATAACACTGGTGGAGATGGAGATAAAGTATCAAACCTTAGCTTGAGACAGGCATGCCCTTGGCACTTTATGCATATAAGGTTCTTCTTGTTTATGTTAGGTGGCAGGGTCCCATGAGAGGCCAGTGACTATCCACAAAGTTTGGATTTGAAGAAAGGAGCTAAATTTCAAAGTCATAAGGGCTCTGACTTCCCCATCAAGTTTGAGCTGTAGTCTGTCTTACATTTCAAAACTAAGCACCGACTCAGTAGAACACCATTACTGTTGCATAAAACCCCTTAGTTCCCCAATCCCATTCTTGTGGCTTAACCAAACTTCCTCCTGTGTTTTGGCAGGCTGCGCAAGCAGATTGGTTGTGCAGATAAACATTCTTGTTCCTTGTGTAAACAAGGGCATTTTCATAAATTTGCAGAATGAAAATGTTAATAAGCGCCATCAACATTTCTTGCCTGGAACGGCTTGAAGGTTACGAGCAATGTTGATACAAGGCCAGAAAAACCAGCGGCAGAGAGGCACGAAAGCAGTTAGCAATCAGTAATGGATGATCGAGGAGGGGTAAATAATTAAAGCGAATTCCGACAAATGCAGAAAGATGTACAGAGAGCATTCAAAATGCTAACAGATGACAGACAGCTGAATGCCGACAAATGAATTGTAATTACGACTTTGACAAGCTTTTATGGCATAAGACTACTCTTTGTTCCTGATAAAATATGATAAGTAAAGAAATCCCCCCCCCCCCCCCCGTAAAGTCAGGAGGCAAGCCATTCTGTACCATTAATGAATGATGTGAATAGCAGGGGGAAGAATTTGTTTTTAACAAGAAGACTAATGAGTGCATTTAACTTTTTCTCTCTATTTTAAAGGCAAATCAGTACATTTAACAATAGGTCAGTTGTACTGGGTTGTATGCTTCACAAAATATGGGTGTTGAGACTTCTGTGTGAAAGAAAAGAGAGTTCTTAAGCTGGAGATTTATTTTGCTTTTTAAACTCATGTTTGCCTAGTTGTTAGCCACAACCAGAAATTGCAGAGTTCAATTTTGTATGTTATTGCTTGGTTTCAGTAGTAAAAGGGTCCTTACACAAAACAGAGCTTCTGCTTTTCATTCTTTGCATTTTTGTATGTTTGAGAAATGATGGCATGTACTTTCCGTTCAAACCAGACCAATTTTATTCATATTTTACCATACCTTGTAAGTCATTAACTCTGAATAACTATGTTTCAGAAAGGAAACAACCCCCCCCCCCGAGTTTTGTGTTCTTTTTCCATTTTAGAAACCTCATCAACAGGAAGACCATCAAAAGAGAACCTTCTACCACTTTTTTTTTAAATGCTTAGTGCCAAGATTCACATTAGGAAGGGCATGTATAAGAAATGGAAGAAAGGGAAAATCACAAAGAAAGAGTATACACAAGTAAGCAACAGTTGCAGGGAGAAGGTCAGGCAGGCCAAAGCTTAGAATGAGCTCAGGCTTGCAAGGGAGTTAAAAATAATAATAAAGGTTTCTTTGCTATGTTTGAAACGAGAAGAACAAGAAAATAGTAGGTCCTCTATGTGGAGAAGTGTGATTGGGTGACAATGAGAGTAAGCTACTTTAAATGAATTCAAATATCCAGAGCATGAGGAGCTCTAAGGGTTCTAAAGGATTCTAAAGAACCTAAGGGTTCTAAAGGAGCTTTTGGATTTAATCTCAGAGCCTATGTCTAGAATCTTTAAGAATTATTGGAGAAGAAGTGTGGTCCATGTAGACTGAAGGCAGGCAAATGCTGTCCCCCATCTTCAAGGGGGGGGGGAGAAGACCCCAGTAATGATTGGCTAGTCAGCTTGATGTTGATACCAGGAAAAGTCATAGAACAGACAGCCTGTGAGTAATTAGAAAAGGTTGCCGTGATAACAAAGACCCAGCATGGGTTTCTCAAAAACAAGTCATGTCTGTCGAATCTTATCTGCCCCCCCTTTTTTTTTTGCTAGAGTTACAAGCTTGGTGAATCAGGGGAATGCTGTGGATGTAGTGTCTCTCAATTTCTGTAAGGCTTTTGACAAAGTCCCCCATGATGGGAGGGTTAGCTAATGAAGCAGGAGACAGAATCAGGATTGAAGATAATGTTAACAGATTGGAGAACTGTGCCCAAGCTAACAAAATGAATTTCAGTAGGGTTCTACACTTAGGACGAAAGAACCTGTTGCACAAATATAAGATGGAGGACACCTGGCTTACAATTGAAAAGGATCTAGGGCTTAACAGTGTGTCAGTGAGTCAACAGTATGATGCTGCAGCAAAAAAATAATAATAATAATCTAGTACTATTCTAGGCTGAATCAACTGAAGAATTGTATCCAGATCAAGGGAAGTAACAGTCCTGCTCTATTCTGCCTTGGTCAGACCATATCTGGAGTATTCTGTCCACTTCTGGGCACCACAATTTAAGAAGGATATTGACAAGCTGAAATGTGTGCACAGGAGGGTGACCAAGACTTATGAATAATGGTTGAAAGAGGTGGGTATGTTTAGCCTGGAAAAGAAGAGACTGAGAGGAGATATGATAGACATTTTCAAATATCTAAAGAGCTGTCACATGGAAGATGGAGCAAGCTTGTTTTCTCCTGCTCTGGAGGGTAGGACTCGAACCAATAGATTCAAGTTACAAGAAAGATTTGATAAAGTCATATCAATGACAATATCTTCAATCCAGTTTGGATTCTTAATGCCAAATTGAGCAAAGTCATGCCAAAGTCATGCTTTGGTCCACCATTTTGATTCAGAATGGCAACCAGCATCCATACAAAGAAAAAGATTGATGCCTGCCCTTTGGGAATGCTCGTGTCATGTTGGGCAATGGAATCTTCAGAGGCATCTAAATTGGCACAGGTTGAAACTATAACATGAAAAATCAGGCAAAGTCACACTGAAGTCATGTATCAGTCCACCATCTTGATTCAAAATGGCAGCTGGCATCCCACCATTGATGGAAATTGCTTCCCCCACCTCAGAAACTCTCGTGTCAAGTTTGTAATCCACACAATTTGTACCCATCATGCCAAATATTGGGCAAAGTCACACCAAAGTCACGTTTGGGACTGCCAAATGACATCCAGCTTCCCAACAGCAATGAAAACAGACACCTGCACCTCACGAACCCTCGTGCCAAGTTTGATGATGATAACTCAAGTGGTGACTGAACCTGTTGAGAACAAATGAACAACTCATTTCCCAAAATATATAGTAGATTTGGAGTTGCAGATGGATGTGAGATATCAAAACACAGGATATATCACATCAGGGTTTGGTAGAATAATGATATCCAAGAATAACAGTTTGTGGATTTGCAAATTGCCTTGCTCTTGAAAGCTATCATGCATCTAACACATTGCAGACATACCCATTAGAGTTATCAGGGATACAGCACTAATCCTGCTGGTTACTAATAAATTGACAGTGTTTGAAAAAAGCAAAGGTCCTGACTTCCTTTGTCTCCTCAGCCTGGTCCTCGAACCCTTGTCGGCATAAAAGAGTCCACGAGAAGAGTGTCCTTGCAGAGTATTTTCTGCTTTTATTCTTAAAAAGTCTTTATCTGCAAAACGACCGACCAACTGTACACACATCAACACTACCAGCTTTCACCAGCCAACGCACACACACGCACAACACTAACATTGACCACTGTATATATACAGGTACAATAAGGTGAAAGGTTGCATGAGTAATTGTAGGCCGCTGACTCATGCTGACTTAGTTCTTTTAGCATTAAAGAAACAGCGGCCAATTTTTAGCAGTGACATAAATCCTGTGTGGCTACAGACAAAAGTGCAAAGTCCAAACCTAGAGTACAGTGACATCAAACAACAAGCACAACATCACCCAAGAGGACTGAGGGACGGAAGACGTTCATGAGTCAGTTGAGTTGGACAGCTGTGCACATCCCTCTGTGCCTGAAGGCAGCATGAAATGAACTCCATGCGGGTTTTGTAGCTAAAGCCTATTTTGCAACAGGCCTAGCTAGCAGCCCATCCCTGAGTTGAATAAGTGTTGCCACCATCCACATGATTCAAACTGTTAAATGTGTGAGTCAATTCTAAAGGAAAAAAGGGGGCGCGCTTCCTTTCTCTCTCATGATTGTAGCCTGACTCAAAGACACATATTAAATGCTCTGAATCCTTGTATCTCTTCAGGGAGGACTTGACAGATTCTTTCAAACCCCCAAAGAAAAAGTGCAGTTAAAACCTCTTCACTGTCTTTCTGCCTGAGGCATAAGAAGGAAAGAGGCATTTGTGGTTTATACAAAAAGGTGCAACTGTCCTAGGGATATGTGACAGATCTTGATAGCCAATCAGCTTGGGACTACAGTGTGTGTGTGTATCCTTCTAAATAAATCCACAGCTAAGAGCTTCAAGGGTTCCCAGCTGGAAGACAGGTACTACAAATTGAAAACAAATAGGAACTTAAGTGATCAGCAAACCCTGGAGATATTGATCTGAAATAGATCCTGGCAAAGGCACCAGCTTCGGAAAAAAGATTAAGGGGGCCCAACGCGGCATCCTGATGTCACATGTGTGATGTAGCAAGTAACCAGGGGGTGGAGCTGAACACAGTGGCAGCATGGTCCCATTGGCCAGTGGCCCCCATCCCCCCCCCGTCATACAAGGGAAAGACGGGGAAAGCCAGTCACTGCAGCAGCAGCAGGAGGAGAAGGAGGAGCTACCAACCATTGAGTCATGCCATGCCCCACTCAGCTCCAGTATTGCCTGCTTCTCCTATTCCTCCCCCATGTAGCAGGATGAGAAGGAGCCGCTGGCAACCAAAGTCATACTGCTCCCACCCTCTCCACCCTCTGAACATTGAGCGGGCGGCCCCTAGGAGTTGGTGCCTATTGATCCTGCCTTTCATTGGTTCAGGTGATTCAGGAAGGGGTGTGGCCTTGGAAAACTTAGATTGACAGCACTGTTCTGAACAAGCCATTTAACACAGCTTTCCAGAACAGCAGAAAAGTATAGAATGTATCTTTCTGTTGCCATGAGCTGCTTACCTGACGCACGTTCTTGAGCCAAGAACAGCAAAGTCTGGACGAAAGGGGGAAAAACTGAGATCTCATTTGCTCTCATCTATCCTAACCTTGCTGAAGCTCACTCTTAAGACTGCACATCCTTTGGGAAGATTTTGCAAGTGTGCATCAGATGGGTCTTCTCACTATGCTGAAAGACTAATAAAATCCAGAGTCTTTCACAATGCTTGTAAAGAATGAGTACAATGATATGAAAAAGGTGACTCCTATCAATGTCAATGTAATCTCTATACAACATCAACATGAAAACTAGCCTCATACCTTTCAAATGTTTTTTTAGAGCTCACACCTCATTAAACTAACTCTTCACCATCTTTCTGCCATCAGAGATAAGTTTCTTGAATGGATGATGAATGTTTCAGTGACTCAGCATATCTGGACATAGTTTTCCAACACCAAAAGCTCTCCCTGGAGAGAAAGAAATCACAGGCTCTGCTTTATACGAATTAAACCTACATGAAAATTAAAACAATGGACTAGTGGAGCCCATTTTTCTCCAACTAATTAGAAAAGTTTTATCTGTGTTAATCTCTTCATTCTACCTTTCATTGCACACAATTCTTACGAAACTAGGTTTACCAACTAACCAGGAAAAATGACCTCTCTCCTAACTTTCAGCAATTAGCAAATGAACCTTTTTAGGGGATTGGGATAAGAAGATTAACACCTGAGCATGTCAGGGCAACCGGATCATGTTTAGGGAATCTTTTAATGTTTGATGTATTACTGTATTTTAATATTTTTTGGAAGCTGCCCAGGGTGGCTGGGGAAGCCCAGCCAGATGGGTGGGGTATAAATAAATAATAACTATTATTATTATTATTATTATTATTATTATTATTATTATTAGCACAGTAGCAGAGGATAGTAAAAAAAGTTGGCGACCTTATATACAATCTCCACTTAGGTAAAGGTAAAGGGACCCTTGACCATTAGGTCCAATCATGACCGACTCTGGGGTTGCGGTGCTCATCTCACTTTATTGGCCGAGGGAGCCGGTGTTTGTCCACAGACAGCTTCCGGGTCATGTGGCCAACATGACTAAGCTGCTTCTGGTGAACCAGAGCAGTGCATGGAAACGCCGTTTACCTTCCCGCTGGAGTGGTACCTATTTATCTACTTGCACTTTGACGTGCTTTCGAACACTAAATAATGTGATACGGGTCTGGATCTGAAATCTCAGTTCTGACATTTGCAAAGTTACGATAAAATTAAGCTTATAACACGAATTTTATTTATGATAATTATATCCCACCTTCCCCTCAAAGAACTCAATGCATAGTTCTCTCCCACTCAATTTTATCCTCACAACAATCCTGTGAGGTAGGTTAGACTGAGAGACAGGGACAGGCCCCAGGTCACCTGGTGAGCTTCATAGCCAAGTGGGAACTGGAATCCTGGTCTTCCAGTTCTCAGTCCAACACACTAACTGCTACACCACATTGGCTTTGTAGTTTTCATCTGAAATGAAGACTTGCTCTCTTAATTTTTTCTGCTTTCAAAAATTAATTGCTAAGCCCACAGACTATGTTTTCTTACATGTAAACTGGATTTGGTAGAATAGAAGCCAGGTTTTTCTGTGAATTCGTAGGCAAAACTGAAATAGTTCCAAACGTTTCATAAGCACAAAATTCTCCTGATGTCCCAAAATTGTTGCAGCAATTTATCCATATGCAACATAGGTACCATCTGTTGAGACAACATTGCTTGTGTTTATTTATTTTTTACATTTCATTGACCTTTCAAAAAAGATTTGCATTGCGCATAATGATGCAGCAAAAGTTTAGCAGCACAATCCTGTGACTGTTTTACGAAAGAAGCAAGTTCCACTGTGTCCAGTGGATAAACAGTGTTCCCTGGCAAGTGTGTTTAGGGTTTTAGCCTAAAAGAATCATAGATCTGCAGAGTTGGAAGGGAACATGAGGATCATGTAGTCCAGGCACAGGCAAACTCAGCCCTCCAGATGTTTTGGGACTGCAACTCCCATCTACCCTGATCACTGGTCCTGTTAGCTAGGGATGATGGGAGTTGTAGTCCCAAAACATCTGGAGGACCAAGCTTTCCTATGCCTGATCTAGTCCAACCTCCTGCAATGCAGGAATGTGTAGCTATCCCATATAAGGATCAAACCTGCGACCTTGGTGTTATCAGCACCATGCTCTTGCCAACTGAGCTATGCAAATATACACTGGATCTCTCTCCCTTCCATTTGTGGAAGAGACACTCTAGATCCAACTCTTAACTGTCAAAATCTTAGTCTGGATTAATAGGTATCAACGTGTGAGATCCACAGAAATCAATAGACTTAAGTTAAAACTATTGATTTCAGTGTGTTTGCTCTTTGACGCCTCTTGAATATCACCCTAAGACCATAATTTGATACGTCCACTCAGAAGTAAACTCAGAAATAATTCAATGGGACTTATTCCCAGGTAGATGAATATAGGATTGCAGCCTTCCTTTCCTTTACATCTCCTTTAAGAAACAGCAGCTTGGCTTGATTTTCTTGTTTGCCCATCTGCCTTAGAAGAACCGTTATTTCTATTTTAAAGCCTTTCAAAAATAAAGGCATTTTCGCACATGACATGCAAAATGCCTTTGAGCCTCTCTTGTGCTATTTGTGTGCATGTGTGAATATTGTTAATACAGGATAGAAAGTGGGAGAGATTCGGGTGTTGTTGTTTTTTTAAATTAAATGTACTGGAACCATTATAGGTTTTGTGTTAATGTTGCAGCTGGTGAAAAGAACTTTTGGTGTGATGTGAAAAAATATCCTTAAAAACAAATAAAAATTAACATTGCCATGCTGAACTCTGTGGATTAAAACCTCTCCACCTTAACACTGCTTAGCTGGATCAAGCATATTCTACATAGAGTGATACAAATACATCAAATAATCAGTTACTCCAAAGAAGTACTGAGAATTTGAGTGTCTTTTGCATTGGCCTTCCTTTGGTCACCCTGCTCCTCACCAGGGCGATGTGGAGGGGGGAGGAATTAAATTCTGTTTGCATTTAAAGGTGGAGTTACCTAAATGACACTTTTCAAAACAATAGATGATCTGAAACACAGTCATTGTTCAAAATTTGCACTTCTCTAAATTTTGCAATGCAGTTCTCCAGTCATGTAGTTTCACATGTACAAATATGCATTTGCTAAGGTAAAGCGTGCCTAAAAATGCATATATTCATGAAAAATCATACTGTCCCAAAAAGCTTTATAGTAGGAAAATTGCTTTGCAAAAATGTTCATATTAGAAGTTCACACAAAAATGCTGGTGGATGTTCATGCAGACCTTTTTTTTAAAAAAGCAATAAATTGCAAACTTATGTGGAAGCATAGAAAACTAAAGTTAAGATTGGCAAAAAGAAATGGAGAGAAACGGAAATGGGCAGATTTGCTGATCCCTCTGCACAAGCCAGCATTGAAACCTCCCTTTGTTGCTGCTCACACCAACTGCTATTGACATGCCTCCAGTAACTTGGTTTCGATACACTCTGACACAGTGTCCCCCAGGTGGTGCATAGGAGCAAACACACCTACACATCTGCAGGACATGTTGACCTCAAAGTTGCTCTCTCCATTTCATGTCATCGTTTTATTGGAAGGGCCCAGCTTGCAAAAAACAACACGAGACAAGTGAAAGCTGGAAGCTGAAAAATCATTGGCACGCATTTGAGGTTTTAAAGATGAAAGGAAATTGGTGAGACTCCCACGATGTCTGCATCCCTTGGGAACAGACACTGAGAAACTGCCAAACATATGACTGGCCATAATTCTATCAAAAGCTATTTATAAAAAATAAAAATAAAAATGAAGGAAAGAAGGAAGAGCCTGTCAAGTGAAATAAATTGCAGCACCTGAAGGCATGGAGTGGACTGTTATTGGGTGATATCTTGGTAACTCTCCAGTTAAAAACATACCAGGCAATAAAAAACAGAAAAGCAAAAAGAAAGGTCTTTCAAGGAAAATCGATATGAGATATCCCATATATTGCAAGGACTGCCTGGTGGCTGCTAGCTGTGCCGTGCACTATACCACTTGATTTTATTTTTTTTAATCCCATAGGAGAAAAATCACTTTCTGGAAAAAGAGGTATACTTTAGAGGATGTAAGATAAACAAGGAGGATGTTTGAAATGCAACTAGAAATATAAAGAAAAAAGATTGTATGTACTGGCTCTTTTTCTTCTTTTGCTGTGACACACACACACAGACACACAGACACTTTATGCTCTCTCGACAGTTTTTTCTCCTTTAATTCCAGCACCAGTATGTACTTTTTATAAATATAAATATGTACTTTTTCTGCAATGCACACACATTTTATTTCATTTACCAAAATGGCATGAGGAATCTGCCTAATGAAGAATCCATTTAACAAAATGGAATGGGGAAACGTTGCTTCTCTGAAGTTTAACCAGAGCAAAGCACTTCATTTATGACCTAGTCCTATGCATGTTTCTTTAATAGCAAGTACATCTCACAGGTCCACAATCCAAAAGCCTAAAGGCCAGTCCCATTTTGCCCAGTGGACCTTACTCCCAGGTAAAACTGCATAGGACTGACTGCAGTGTATGAGTAATAATGACGATGATGACAATAGTAGCAAAAGTGTGGTGAGGAATATGAGACCTAAATGTTACAGCATGCTTAAAAACTCTGCATGAATTATTACTATTGTTATAATTAATTTGACATCCATTCAAGTAAGTGCAAAGACTCATTGACTTCATGATATCATTATTTGCAGCCTCAAGAGAAATCCCATTATTTCTTCTTACACTTTGCTGCTTGTTAAGGCAGAAATATTACTACTGCATTTGGTCCAGTTTGGGTGGCAGGCCTCTCTGTTCTTCACTCATGTTATCTCTCCATTTTAATGCAATAGAAATGCAGCCCTTATCCATTTGTGATTCACGGGCCACTGTTTTCCCTCCTGAGCCTTCCATTTATTTACCAAGTTTATATCCTGCCCTTGCTCCACAAAGAGCCCAGGACAGCAACTGTGTGTGTGTGTGTGTGTCTGTGTGTGTGTGTACAATTTGAAAACAACAATAAAGCAAAAATGTTCTAAAGATTAAAGCATTCTAAAAACAATAACAATTAAAAAGTGTATCTGAAGAAGTGTGCATGCACACGAAAGCTCATACCAAGAACTAACTTAGTTGGTCTTTAAGGTGCTACTGGAAGGAATTTTTTTAATTAAAAACATTTAAAAGTCAGTTTAAAAAATATTCTAAATGCAATTGAAATTAAAAATCTACTTCCATCCAATGATCCCAGGAACAGTGTTCTTCAGCCACCAAATGCCTGGGTGAACAGGCATGTTTTCAAATTGCTCCTGAAATAATGAGGGAGAAAGGCACACCACACTAGGGAGAGCATTCCACAACCAAGGAACCACCAACAGGGCAGCCCCCGGTGTTGGATGACCAACAAGGTCTCACCATAGAGTCTGAGACGGTTGGCACTGGCAAAGTTGCTCAGTTAGGCCCTATAAGCTACGCATCTATTTATTTCTTATTTTGCCTTTTGTGTTTCCTTGGATAGAATTAGGGAGCCACTTACTGCAGTGCTGCGATAGGGAGGGAAAATACAATATTTTTCATCCCTATTACAGTGCTGATATTGGAAGAAACACTCCAACATCAGCACTGTAATAGGAATGAAACAGAGAAGTACTCCTTCCTGCTTTTCCGATCCTCGCTCGAACCTTCTAGCAATGCTGTCTATTTCAGAGGGAGAAGCAGCACTTTTGAAATGTAGTATGCAACATGTGATTTTGGAAGAGGGTGGCAGGCCACTAAAAATGGCTTCATGGGTCAGCATTGGCTGTGAGTTCACCACCTCTGGCATAGATATAGACTGTCCCGTCCCCCCCCTATACACAATTGCTTTCTGAATGGTTCTCAATCATATACTAGAAGATCCACCTCAGAGCTACAGCTCCCAGAATAAACTACAGTTCCCAGGATTCCTTGGGGGGGAGTGATATAAGGGGGCTTTAAATGCATGGTGGTTGATGTGACCTTTGATCCAGTCCAATGAGACTTTTGAAACCTTTTGGTGGGTCGTAACATCCTAAGGCAGCCTTGGCATTTGTTCAAAATAAAAATGGCAGTCTAACTCAGCCATGCCTGCTACTGCAACCTACCTCATCCTCTGCTTTGCTTATTTTTCCAGGGTTGTTTTTTTTTTAAGGGGGGGGGTTGCTTGTTTATTTGGCTGGCAAATAACACCCTAAGAAAAGGCATCATCATTCCTGCACCACTACACCACAGACTGCCTGCGTTTCTGTGTTCCCCATTCATGCTTGCAATAGAAAAATAAGAATAAAAATATTATGAAAACAACTCTCTCTTTTAAAGGCAGCGTTTAAGGGCTAAGCAATCAAACGATACCCAAGATTAATATTTCAGAGGAGGGGGAAATAAATCAACCTAAACGAAAGGAGGAGAGGGGCGGGGCGGGAGTTTTGGGTAGGTGGTTAAACGCTGGCGAGCCCGGGCTTGCCGACTTTCCTGCTCGGCGCTGCAAGATGCGCCGAGCTCCGCCTGTGCTATACTGCCACCTTGTCTAAACGCGGGGATTTGCACGGCAACTGTACAAAGCACGTTAGGAGCGCTGCTCGCCTCCTGCACTTCTTCTAGCATAGCGATAGGTAGTTAAATATAAAATTTTCACAGCCCTTACAACTATGATCCGAATATTCTCAGGCGATGTACCCGAGATCTGTGCTTTGAAGTCAAGGAAGCAGAGATGAGAGCATGTCAGGGGCAGGCAACACCTCTCCGCTCCGTCCCAACAGGGTTTGATTATGGAGCTCTTTAGCAGGTCGCTTTGTGCAATCTGAATTGAAATGGGCCGAGGCGCACCAGGTCGCAGCAGCACGCCATCCAACAAACCGTTTTACTTCGGCGCAGCTTCACTGTAGCTCCTGGTGCTTCCACGGAAGAAAGTGAGTTATTTGCACGCCTCAGTGCCACCCTCCCCAATATATCTCTGCCATACTTTTTGAGATACGCGGGGGGGGGGGGAGAAAAGCGACCCCTCCCTCCCCTTCGAGTTAACGCTCTGCGCGCGTCACTTCGGAAAGGCTGGAGGAAGAAATCGGGAGCTGTAGCCTGCGCAGAGGAGCTTACCGCTTGGATCTTTCGTTCTTCCTTCCTCTCTCACACAGTGCCTTTTAATTCTTTTTTTATTCGGCGTTTGAGAGCAGGGAAGCTTTTAGGCACGAGTTCACGTATCTCTTTAGTGATGTGGCTATCAGCGTGCTGATGTTCCTTATGAACTCTCCGTTGCTCCACCGCAGCAGAGCCAGTACAAACACATTAAAAGCGCATTTCCCTCGCCTCCAGCAATACCGGGAACTGTAGTTTGATAAAGGGTGCTGGGAATTGTGTAGCCCCGAGAGGTAAACTACGGTTCTCAAGGTTCTTGGGGGTGTATGCTTTAAATATATGGTGCGTATGCAGCTCTGATAAATTAATTCTGCATTTCAGGGAGTTGGACTAGATGACCCTTGGGGTGCCAGTTCTATGATTCTATGAACTATTGTGCCAGGAAGACAGGGAGACCCAAGGCCTAATCCGCATTCCGAGTACATCCGGAGCAGAACTGGTTCTCTCTTCGACTTCTTCACTAAAGCCCCAACGCCAGATGAAAGAGGAAGGAGGCTCGTGGGGAGGAAGGAGGTTATCTTTGTATGCCTTTCTACAGCTGTAGAAGCGTACACACGTGCACGCTGTTAACGCACATTCTGCTTCTGCTTGCGAAGCCCCGAAGGCGAGGAGGTTGGAAAGGCTGGTGCCGGTTTGAGGTGTGCCGGGGGTTGGGGAAGAACTAAATAACTACAGGTTAAAGTCATGCCACACGCACGAAATCCAAGGATCAGAGGCGAAATCCCTCCGAAGTGGCTCCTAAATCCACGTATTGTTCACGGGAAACATTTTTTAAAAAGGTCTGTAAGTGCAGAAAATAGAGATCCAGAGTAGAAACACTCCCCACCCGCCCCTTTCCTCTCGAGTCCAGTGGCAGATTATGCCTGTTCTTTCTTTTCCAAACCCACCCCTTGAGACAAGACGAGGCGGCCCGTTTGCAAAAGAGGCACGCAGCTGATCTCCCGAAGGATATCTCTCTCTCTCTCTCTCTCTCTCTCTCTCTCTCTCTCTCTCTCTCTCTCTCTCTCTCTCTCTCTCTCTCGTGTGTGTGTGTGTGTGTGTGTGTAAGTTTCCCCAGGCATGCAAGCCTCTCACTTTCTCTCTCCAGACACTCTGTGCTGGGCCAGCCACAACAGAGCGACCTCTCTCTCTCGCTCGCTCGCTCTCACAGGCTCGGCTCTTCTTTCAGCGTCCCGCCCTCAAAGGGTTAAGCGGCCGCTGCCTGCCGCTCTTTGCTAGACGGCTGAGTTTCGAGGAAGGCGCTGTTTGAGGCAGGCGTAGCTGCGCGCTGCTGTTGCCGCTGCTCTTGCAGCCACCCGCTTGTGAAACCCGCCAGGCAGGCTCGCTTTGGGAAGACGGAGGGGCACCCATCTGGTGCATCGAGGATCTGCTTTGGGGAAAGAGGGGGAAAAGAAAGAGAGAGGGAGAGAGATTTGCGGGCCGGAGGCGGAGAAGAACGAGGCATTTGGTCATGCTCGGCTGTCTTTTGCATCTTGGCGCTCTGGGTTGAATGACCGGCTGGACAGCGGCTCCAGAAGATCCCTCCGCTGGGCGCTCTTCGGCGAGAGAAGCCTCATCGGCGGCGGCGGTGGAAGCCGGAGATTATGAGGACGGCGAGCGTGGTTCTTGCCAGCTATGGAACAAAGCCAGACCTTGGCGGTGATCCTTAAATCAGTACAATGCAGGAATCGAGCGGCTGCCCTCGCCACCTTCCTGACCCAGTGGGGTTTGGGTGAGCTCCAGCGAGAGGAGAAACGCGGCGCACTCTCGTCAGGTAAAGCGAATTCTTTTACCTCGCTGCCTTCGTGCTGCAGGCGCCACCATCTGAGATGGATGGATGGATGGATGGATGGGGAGAAAGAACTCGGGCCATTTCATACGCCCAGGGTTCAAAGTTTCATTCGGGGGAGGGGGGACCAGAGAGGCGTGCAAGGTTAGATTCGGTGTGACTCCGGAGCGAGCGAGGAAGAGAGAGGTGGAGGCTGTGGATTCTCTCTCCATAGGAAGGAAGAGTTGTGTATGCATGGGGGGGGCATAATAATGATAATGATAATGATAATAATATATCTACGATCCTGAAAGTACCTACTCCAGAGTAGTCCCCTTCAAACCAATGACAGTTCGGTTTCTGCATGGCAGATTAAGTTTGTGGTGCTAGTTCAAGTACGCACACGAACACATTTTCTGGGTGAATTAATGACGGTGTCTCCTTTCCAGTGCCCACCATTCTCGCACTAAAGGTCCACGTGGGTGGATTCTGATGGCTTCTGTAAATCAGGCCGTTCCGTGCCTTCAAGTTCAAGTTCTCAAGCCTTGAGGTAGTGACAATCGTGTGTGTGTGTGTGTGTGTGTGTGTGTGTGACGTTTCAAAACGGTGCCTCTGCTCCGCCGGTTCGTCTTTTGCGTCCGGAACCTGTGCGCCTTTACGCGCAAGGAAGCTCCGGCGAGTTCAACGGGACTTTACGTCCCTTACAAATCTAGACCAGATCGGGCTTCAAGAGTGAGGCGCAAGGGTTTGAGAAAAGCAGCGTCGTCCTTTCTCTCTCTCCCTCCCCGTGCAAAATAAGATCCAGAATCAATCGATTGGAGAGCTCTGAGTGGCTTATTCCCCCCAGCTCCCGCTGCCTGCACTCCTTCCTTTTTAGCGCCCCTCCCCATTTTAATCCAGATCTACTGCTGACGGAAACAAACCTCCTTTCTTCCCCCATCAGTCAATCACTGTCTGGCAAATGTCTTTCCTCCACCCCCCCCCTTTTCGCCTCCGCAGAAGAGGGGTGCGGGAGCGTTAGGGCTGGGTTAACTCCTTCGAGTCCGGACTTCATTCCGAGTTACCGGGATACCCTCCCGCACCGTCTTGATTTCGCTGAGACTCCCCCCGCTTTCCTCTCCAGCGGCGATTCTGCTTTTGTGATAACAGTGCCAGCAGCACTGCGTGCCAGGCTCTCGTCAGCGCTTCCGTTTCAGAGCCTGGCTGGATGCTCCTTCTGGCTTTCTTCTCCGGGGTCTGCGCACCAGCATTTCTATTTTTCGAAGGCATGGGGAGGGGGCTGGACCCCTTCAGCGGGTTTAGGAGTTCCTCTGTCTTGGAAAAGTACATAGATTGCAGGAATGAAAGTGCCATGATCCCCAAGCTCACAGATGGGCTGTGAGAGAGAGGGACATAGTTTTGGTCTGTGCCCAGGCTTTGATAACAGCGTGTCACATCAGTAAATATGGGAAGCTGCCTTAGTCCAGTAGCGTCTACAATGACTTGCATCAACTCTCTAGGGTTTTAGGGTTTCAGCCTCCTACAGCCTTGCCTGGGGATGCCGGGGATAGAACTCGCGATCTTCTGCGCGCAAAGCAGGCGCTCTGCAACTGAGCTACAGCCCTTCCCTCCTTGAGCTGATTCCATTTCTCCGTGTAATCTGGGCAATATCATAGCCCTCTGCTTTAGAACAGTCATGCGTGCTGCCTTCCCTTGCCATATATGTACCCCTTTTCCTGCGTTTGGGGATGTGCCTTCGGAGGTAGCTTAGGCCGTGTCCAAAACGCTCAACGCGTCTGTATGCCCCGCCAACACATTGCTGGGGATGGGTGGCTGAGGCAAGGAGAGCGAGCGTGTGGCTTGTACGTGTGATCGAAGGGAGAAGGGGGAAACGGAAATACCTCTAACCGGCTCTTAGCGTCAATAGGACGTTTCGCTCAAGGGACTTCTCAGTAGTTTGAGTCCAGGCCTTCTTCACTCCAGCGTCTGCACTTGGGTTTATTTAGTTTACACTTGATTGCTGTACACTTGATGGCTGTCTGCGGAGGGTGTGAACTGGATCCGTGGAAAAGCCTCGCGCTTGAGGCCATGTGGGCTTTCTCTTCGTGGCTTTGGGTCTGTGGTGTCCCACTCACACTTTCAAGGCACCCTTTTGCGTGGCAGCCATCAGATGTTGAGAAGGCAGGTGTGAAACCCTCCCTTTCCCTGCAGATGAACCAGGAATGAGTTCGCGATACTAGTGTCAATCCACTAGGCTCTTTAGCTCTAGAACCTCGAGTCCAGATGCTCGGAGGAGGGAAAACAAGTCAGCATGGGGAAAAACAAAATCTACCCCGCCTCCAAAAGAAGAATCTGTAGGATCCCTGAAATTGACAAACTTCAACGAGTTCCCTCCCTCTCTGGTGCTAAAAATTAATGTCAGAGACATGCAACCCGATAATGTATATTCATTTTTTACCAGCAAAGTCTTGAAGGTACAGCCGTCTTTTCTCTCTCCCTCCTCTCCATTTGTATCTAGCAAAGTTCTCAAAGAGTATAAAAACGATCAATTTCATTTTAGTCTGGTGAAAATGCGCCCCCCGTGCAGTAGCCGAAAATTTAAATAAAAAGGGTTTACTGGCTGCCCCCTCGCGAATGTAGCATTTGGGGTTGGAGGTTATTTATTCAGTTATGAGGCAGAGACGTCTAGATTTCCTCTCACTATATAGAAGGGTCTGGAAACTTCTGTTTCAGTGTATCTGAAGAAGTGTGCATGCACACGAAAGCTCATACCAAGAACTGACTTAGTTGGTCTTTAAGGTGCTACTGGAAGGAATTTTTTTATATTTTTTTTTTTGACTATGGCAGACCAACACGGCTACCTATCTGTAACTAGATTTCCTCTGTCCTTTAGAAAAGTCAAGATAACACAAAACAGATCTCTTCCTTCTCCGGGGATCGGCTGATGTATTTATTGATTTGATTTTGCCAGGTAAAAGTTCAAAGGGGATGGTGGTAATGGGGATCTCACCGTAGGCTGCAGACATGTGAAATAACACCGCTATAGTGAACATTCTGCCTCTTTCCTCCTTTCCCCTTTCCTAATGACTACAATTAATTCATTTTATCCCAGCGAAGGGAGTTCCTTTCCCTGCAAGCGGGGCGCCTGCTCAGCGCAGGATAAAACCAAGTGGCTTTTTATTCTTAATGGTCGGGATCCTCAGGGGGGGAGAAAAAGAGCCAGAAAAACTCAAATCCTGCCTGCCATGGAAGCCCTGCTGATGTTTTTTGTCGGGGAGCCTCTATTGGGGCAATTAAAGCAGCTAATGACACGCGCGCGCGCCCGCACGTCCAGAGCCGAGCCGAGAAGTAGATCAGGCTGAGCGCCTAAGACGCCGCTTGGTGCTGTTTCCCGTATTCTATCTGATAGCTGCGCGCAAAAGGGGAGGAGGGGGAGAGACTGCTAATAAGAATCGAGGCAGAAGCGCCTCTTTGGCTAAAGAACTTGACGGTGAAGGGTGGGTTAAATAATTAAGGGGGGGGGAGAACCCGAGCCCGACTTTGCCTCTTGGAAAGCTTTCAGGCTGCAGCCCTGCCTTCCAAGCATTCTTTAAACTCGCCATGTGGGAGGAACTCCAGGAGAGAGAGAGAGAGATGGCTATCAACCCGAATTCATTACTGTAAACATCTCCCTGGGGTGTCAGGCGAGCAAAAGGGAGAGAGAGGAGAGGGAGAGAGGGGTGGGGGAGACAGAAAGGCTCGGCTGCCATTAGAGTCCGATCGCAGATCTCCTGACGCCCAGGATCAACCTGCCAGCGCGGCTGGACTTTCCGAGCCCAGAGGGGAAAGAGGCGCCCGAGCGCACACGCGCTCACGCATGCACGTCTGCATGCGCCCGGCGCCCCTGGAGGCTTCTGGGGTGCTGCTCGCCTGCGCTTCCTCCTCGTGGGATCCGCTCTCTCCTGAGCTCTGAGGACCGAGGGGAGAAAGAAAGAAAAAACCCAACCCCAGGCCAGGGGAAAACACCACCACCAAACTGTTCGCTGCAGGCTGATTAGAGCTCGCGTCTCTGTTGATTTCGAGTTGTTGGCGTCCCTCTCTGCCTGGTGCGTCCTCTCTCTCTCTCTCTCCTTGAGAGGTGGGGACCGAGGAGACAGAGGAAGAGGTGTGCGCCTTTGCGCTTGCCTTCTCGGGGATGCTGGAGCCCCGGGCTGCGCGTTGGAGGCGAAAGGAGGAGGATGTTGCCGCTGCCTCGTAAGCGGGGAAGGCGGAAGAAAGTGCCGCGCTCGCTCCGCAGAGCAGAAGCAGCAGCAGGCGGCGGCCCCGGAGGCGAGCGCCGCCCGCAGCCTGCGGGCGAGGGCAGCAGCAGGAGGCGGACGACGACGACGACCCCACCGCGGCGAGGGGGCGATCCCACCGTTGCTGCTCTCCCAGCGCCTCGGAGACCAACGTTACTACTGCTGCTGCTGCTGTGGCGGCGGCCGCTAAAGTTTGGGGGTTTTCGCTGGAGGGGAGGCAGAGACTCCCCGGGGATTATGCGCACCCGCGGACGACGCTTCAGGATCGGAGCCTGCAGGTACAATCGGGCTCGCGTCCCTCTCTCAGGATTCCCCCCTACCCCGATTCAACGATTCTAATATTCCCCCCTTCCCAGAAGGAGGGAAGCCCCCCTGCCATTACAACCATCGCCCCCATAGTGCCAGATGCAAAAAGTTCGTGGCCTGGGATCCAGGTGTGGACGGGATGAGGGGCAAATGGCCAGTCGCCTGCTTAGACTAGAGGGGTGGTGCGCGAATGACAGGGACACACGCGCAGGCATCCCCACTGGGAAATTTATCAATGGCTGTATGTGACAAGTGGAAAGGGAAAGATGCGATCGCTGTGCAGCAGCTTGTGTATTTCAGCCTGTGTGTGTGAGAGAGAGGATGAGAATCCAGATGAACGTAGAGGGCAGCTTTTTACTTTCTCTCCTTCATCCCCCACCTGACTCTTGACTGTTCCAAATGTGCCCTCTGGCCATTTTCTAGCCTTGAAAGGGACGACCCCCCTCTGTCCCCTCCTCCCATCAGTATCCTCACACCATCGAGCAAAGAGCTTCTACTTGGCATTCTGGAAGCAAGTGAGGTTTATATTTTGGAAGAAAGAAGGGAAGAGATTTCCTTTTGTATGTGTGTTATGGAATGGAGAAGTTGAGCAGATGAAAGCCAAGCTGGCAAAGCGAAGATCAGGTTAAGTCAGTGCTGACAAGCATTATGAAATTCAAGGGGTGCGGGGAGGCAGCGGTAAATTGCATCAGTATTCATCAGATTCCCATCAATAGCTACATAAAGGCGGATCTGATGGCTTGAGGGAGGGAGGAGGAGGCAGAGATGGCATTTCAAGTCCATCAAGTGGACAGCAGCCTTATTCCATGAAGCTGGTCTGAGGGTTACTGACAAGCCGGAGAGAAAAGAGAGGAGGGGGTTGAAGCAGGCAGTTGGGGGGGGGAGCAGCCTGAAAACTGAGGGAGAAGCCATCAACCTTCCTCTCTGGAATGGAGAATCAGTCAACAGGAGCTTTTAATTAATTTTAATGGAGGAAATCTGTTTTAAGGCTTACAATAAGCTAATAAAGTCCAAGGCAGAAATCCATGCAGAAGCCTGGACTTGTGTATAGAAAGTGCTGATTAGATTTTTGCCTTTGTGGGGTTTTTCATTTTTTATCTTTGGTTTAGGAGAGAAAAAGAGAGAGATAGAACGAGAGAGCATTTGCTTAGTATAGGCAAAGCCTATCCTTTTACACCCAAGCTTATTTACCTTCTCTTAGTGCTTACAAACCAATCATGCCAATTGGGATCTGGAAAGTAATCTTCTCCAGGCAGCTTAATCCTGCAGTCCTCATTGAGACAAAACTCCCATGGAGTTCATTCATGGATTTATTTACGTAGCATGTACTAGAGAATTCCTGCTCCAGTGGGACTGGCAAATCCATTCTGGATTCAAGAGGGACGAAAGGACAGTCAGGCCATACCATCATGGTGTGTGTCACGGAAACACACTGAAAGTGGCATTTTTTGACTAAAGACTGCAGCATCTTGATATTAACAGAAAGAGTACTATGCTGGCGTGCTTTTTGTTTCTTTGTTTTGCTATCCTAGGAGGCAGGGACTCCTGCAAGCACAGGAGGGACAAAGCTGGGCAGTAGGCCTTCTGAGATAACGGTGATTCATTTTCCTTCAGAATTGCAGTAACCTATCTGATCTATTGAAAAGAACACAGAATAAAGGCAGGAAAATGTTTTGCAAGCCTTGTGCAACTAGCCTTTTCTGTTTAGATATGATGGGACTGTTTCTTCTGATTCTTTTTGCCTAAATTACTTTAAGATGGGCATAATCCACACACCCCACTATGCTTATATTTCAGCAAAAAAAAACCACCACCACCCGCACCTACTCACTACCTTTCAAAAATAATTTCCACTCATCACACTTAGAGAATCTCCATTCCCTTCTCCTCCTGCCAGTTTCCCCTGCATTAAGTTGACCCATCAAAATATTGCACTTGGAACACTAGGCAGCCTCAGTACTTTTCACACTGCTCTGAGCTCACAAATGCCTTACCCAAAACTTCCCATGAGTCTCAATAAGTGGTAAAGTACCTCACTTTTTGAGAGGATGTTCTGCTCCTATACAACTGGGATTTCGGCTTGGTTAGTTGCAGGTGGCATTGCAATGGTTAAAAAGAAAACAAAAGAGGACGGCTGGACTAGATGATGGGGGTGTTGGTTTTTCCAACTTTATAATTCTATTATTCTATGAGATGCCAGCCAAGCACCACTGAAAATTGGACCTCCTTGGCATGGTGATAATGTTCTGTTTGCAAACTGGCCTCTGATCAGAATGTTGGACACGGTGTGCAGGAGTCTAGGACTTGGACAAAAGATAAATTGATGGAATGCAAACAAGCTAAGATAAGGATTGACTTGTTCATATTTATATGTGATTTTAATCTGCATATGATTTTCAGTTTCTGGATTTAATTTGAGCCATTGCTATAAATCATGATTATATCCTGGTCTGCTGGAGAGCCTGATACAGAGTTAGGCTTATCTGCTGAAAACAACCCCATCTCCACCCATTTCAAAAAATGCCTTACATGGGCTGTGGTTTCAGGCGAGAATCGGCAATGCAAACATTTCTGTAAGTGGTTAGAAAGGCAACTCTCTAGTATGTAGAGCCCTGATGATTTGATTTTCCTCTCCATTCCCTGGCATCAGAAAACGTAGGCTTCCTTGTTTGAAAACAAGTAGGAGATCAAGCACATTAAGGGCTGTGGCTTTTATTCTGCTGTGCTTTATAGGTGAGGGAATAGCCCCTCTTAAGAGAAAACTGTTTCCAAGAAGGACAGCTTCTTAGTCACCCCTACACCCTCTGCTCTTAATCTAAAAGTGAGTTCATTTTTCACTAGATTACTTTCATATAACTTTGTGGTTTCTGCCACAGTGATTCAAATTCAGTCCATTAGTGACCTCTATCTGTGAGAAGTATGCAATCAATGCATGCATGGTCTCTCTCCACTCTCACTCTCTATCTTGCTCCTTTTCTTCTGCAAAGTATATTGTGGCAGCGGGGAAGGGGGAGAATGCAACATCTGACTTGCTTGGGTTTCGGATATCGTAAATTACTCAATTTGCTCGTTGGATTAAAAGACGGTGTTCACTCCTCTTCTCATGTCTGTTGTTCTATAGTAGAACAACATTCAAATGAATATAAGGTAACTCATACCCATTTGCCACTAATGTGAAGAACACCAGACATTTGGACAGTGTTCTCTTAGTTTGCTGGTGATCATAGGTCAGCCGACTTAACAAAATCAAGAGTCAAAATGCAATTTGGAATGTCCAATAGTTCATGTTTGCTCCAGAAGTTCTGTTGATTGAGTGACTTTTATCACCCCATAGTTGTAACTAAAAAAATGTATACTTAGCAAAGATGTACAGTGACCAGCATTTTAGTATAGTAGCAAGATTATCTTTGTAATAAAAAGGAAATAAAATTCCATCTGTGTCTGTATTTTGAATACCCATCAGAGATCAAGGGAAAAGATTGTTATTAACAGATGGTCTCTTTTTGGGGATTATTAAACCCAGCTTTCAAATATCAATTTGTCTCTTGCTTGTATCCAGATCCATATTTCATGTTTTAGTTAATTATTGTGAATTGTGAATCGAGGGCTCCAACAACAGCATTGCTTTGATGAGGGGGATAGTTTGGTTTGACATTTCCCAGATGATATTTGATGCATTTAGTGCCGGGGTAATATGGTGGCTTTAGATGCTTAATGATTCCTTATTTCCTTTTGGCAAGTCTTTGCCCAGAAGTAATAGTTTGGAGATGTTATTACTGTTGTTCAGTGACATAATCCAAGAACTGATAGGTGCCCGGGACTAAAATTTTTCTTCTTCTTTTTCTTTTGGAAGCAAATTGTGCTATTTCAAGAAAAAAGAAGGAAACCTCACAAAATGACTATTCTTATTTTATTTAAAAAACTTACAACCTGCCCAATTTTTCAAGGAAATCAAGATGGCTAACCACCAAAATCCACAAATTACACCCAATTACAAAATACAGATATCAACATAAAAGCAAGAGCCAATTTAATGATTCCAAAAAAAGCCACCAACACAAACCATGTGAAGGAAGAGTGTCAGCTTCAAGCTGATGGCATCAAGCTGAATTCCCTAAAGCAGTGTATGACCTATAGATGCATCTGTCGGCTTGCTTTTAAAGAACAAATAAAGAAATACGTGACCCAAATAATTATTACATCTTTGGAGTTCTTTTAGAAACAACAGTTAAAAAGAAACCCATAAAAAAACTGACGGCTTACCAAAGGCAAATACTTTTGTGGGAGCCAGAGTCCAGTCTTTTCTGAATCTCTTCCAGTTTAGTCCTCTATGAAAATGCTTAGCTAGTACAATGAACTTAGTTATATTCAGACAGTGGCCCAGACTGTTGCGATCTTCCTGTTCTTTGGTGCTTTACTGGTGATTTACTCAACCAGCAGCCTTTATTTCTCTTTGATTCCTTCTCCTGACATGGCCCTTTGAATTGAATAGGAACTCAGTCTAGTGAGGTCTTAAAACAAATCTGTCATGTTACATTCAGGATTCCAGAAAACTTAATGATCCGTAAAGAAATCTGTAAAACATCTTTAATCTTTTTTTTTAAAAAAAAACATTCTGTGCTTTCTGATCTGCTTCTTAAAGGTCCTTTGTCTACTTTGTAACAGGCCTGATACATGTGGCTTGTTTATTTTAAAAAATGGCTCCTTCTGATCCGGTTTAATGGGAATATTTCTTCTTCTAAATGGGTGAAGGTAGAGTTATAGAAAAATGGATCATGGACTTAGGTAAACCAGCCACTGAGATTTAGGTGTCTGCCCCCAAATTGTTAACTCATAGGTAGCCTTAATGAGATTATTCCACAATGTGTGGACTGCAGCATTTGAACGACAGAATTTCAGAAACTGTTGCTGTGCTCATGTCTTCAGGGGTTGCAGAACCCATCTCCTTTCCTATCAAATCCAATGGGATTTCATGATGGGGATGATCCTATGGATCCCAGTCTTGCAAGTTGCCAGAAAAATGCCATTGGCCAAGGCCTGTACTTGCATCATTCCTGAGTCCCTATCAGCACATTTTGATCATGCTTTGAAAGGGGTGGGAGATACTCAGCACCTCATAGGATCAGTCCTCCCCTTAGATCAACCCCCAAAGGTCACAACAAAAATTCCAACATGGCTTTTTGAGTCCTTCATAATTATTAATCACTGGGCAGCTAGTCAACTGATAAATTAACAGAGTAATTCCCTGTGACAGTTTATGGGCTAAGGACCACAGTCATAGAAATTAACATAAAGGAAAATGATTTGCAAACTTATTGGGGGTGATAACCTTTAAATAGTCATGATAATCAACGCGTCAGATCCCAATAAGCTCTCGCTCACGTGCAACCAGAGTCTGTGAAAAATGGTTTTAAATGTTGGGACGTTTTTTGATCCCTTCAAAGTTCTGCCCATGCAAATTTAAATAGACTGCATCTGATTTCCCCTCTTATATTTTATCAGTTTGGAAGGAGTGAAATTTAATGCTTACTATTTTTATTTGTTTATCATTCTTTCCTGAATCTGAAAGCTGAAACAATCCTTTAAATTTAATGATAAAAGACCCAGTTTATTTGGAGGTTCTTGCGTGTGAGTCTTGCTGAACCACGAAAGCACATTTTTCCTGTTGCATTGGGCCATATACTTCTCCTGACTTCCGAAGGCTCAGAATTCTAGCCTTGCAGGAATTGCACCAAAGGCCTCTTTAAATCCTTTTGTGTTTGCCTGAAAGACTTATTTCAGACCCCTCAATTTCTGTTGCCCTCTGTCCCCATGTATTAGTTAAAGTAAGGCAACCATGTCAAAAAGCCCATGGTTGTGGACCAAATAGCTAGAGCCCCTTGAATCTTTGTCCTAAACTCCCTAACCATTTGCCTCCATTGTGTGCCACACAGCAAGCCCTGGCCCTCCTAAGCTAGCCAGCTGCCTCAAGCGCCCTGGATCCCAGAATCAGCTGCCGTTCCAGTTGGTTTCTGTACGTGGAATACATGGAATGGGGAGAGCATGTTTATTTTTCCCTTTCGCCATGGGCAGCAAAACGCTGTGGGTTGTCCCTGCCTTTGGAAAGAGCCTCCCCTCTTTGGTAGACGTTTCATAAGGAATTTCATAAGGAATTATCACTAGCCACCATTTCAGACTGCGGACTTGAGGCTGATACCCACAGTAGAGACAAGACTCCTGGAGCAAAGCATAATGCAAACATAGGAGCTTGCTGGATCAGGCCAGTGGTCTACCTAGTCCAGCACCCTGTTCCCATAGTGGCAAACCAGATGCCTGTGGGAAGACTGCCTCTTTCCATATGAACCTACCTGGACCCTGAGAACATCTTCTGAGACACTTCTTCATGTGCCTCCTTCATGAGAGGTCCAGAGGGTGGCAATACAAGAACGGACCTTTTCTGCAGTGGCTCCCTCTTTGTGGATTGTTCTCTCCCGAGAGGTTTGTTCGCCTGGCACCTTCATTATACACCCTTTTGTGCCAGGCAAAAATGTTCCTTTTTAACCAGTCCTTTGGCCGAGTGACACCCAAAGTCATTTTAAAATGTGTTGGGAAGGAGGGGGCTATTGGGTTGTTTTTGTATTGTGATTTTTATGTTGTAACTGCCCCGAGACCTGTGCTATAGGGCGGTATACAGTGGTACCTTGGGTTACAGATGCTTCAGGTTACAGACTCTGCTAATCCAGAAATAGTACCTCAGGTTAAGAACTGTGCTTCAGGATGAGAACAAAAATCACGCAGCGGCAGCTGGAGGCCCCATTAGCTAAAGTGGTACCTCAGGTTAAGAACAGTTTCAGGTTAAGAATGGACCTCCAGAACTAATTAAGTTCTTAACCCCAGGTACCACGGTTACAAATTTAATAGCTAGATAGATGATAGATAGATGATAGATAAAATAAAGCCCACCAGCAGGACCTGAGTACAACTATGCTGTCCTCCCTTGTACTATCCAGCAACATATTCCCAGCAAACTGTCTCCAACAGTGGAGGTAGAGCATAGTCAGGAGGAGGGTTTTTTTTAAAAAACAATTTAGCCAGTTTTATTTTACAAAAAGAAGCTCAAAGTGACTGTTAATGGTTAGTAGCCATTCACAGCTACAGATTTGTCTAATCGCCTTTTAAAGCCATCCAAGATGGTGGCTGTCATAGCCTCTTGTAGAAGGAATGTGGCTGGAAGAGATGAGGTCCACAGACCGATGTTCTTTCTTCTTGACAGGGAAGTTTAGGACTAGCACCAGGAGTGGCTGCTAATAGACATATCACGCCTGTGTCCCTGGAGATTTTTGCCCTTCGAATATTTCTGTACAGTGGGATCCTAGGCATGCCTCTGAAAGTAGCTGCAAACTGTCCACTGGCTATTACATGATACACTGATGAAAAAGGTCAGAGCCCAGAATGGAAACTAAATCCAGGACCTTATTGGGAGAGAAATGGGTTAATGCTGCCAGGAGTTACACTCCCAACAGCAGCTGGTGGTGCATGTCATTCTCATAAGCAGAAACAAATGGGCAATGGTAGTTTGCAGGGAAGGAAATGTTCCATTCCTTAACTGTAGCATTGAAAGGGTTTGTACGCACTGTGTATTTTTGACATAAATGGGATGGGAAAGCATTTCCATTAACAGGACAGTGACCAATAATACACATGTTGACGATATCTCTCTCAGTATAGCACAGATGCTGCAGAACTCTTGATTCCATCTTCTTAACAGTGTGCTACAGTTACAGTTCTCTAATTAAAAGCTAAAGTGCTTGCGTTTTGGTTTTGCATTAGAAAGTAACCCAGCACAGTGGCCTGGTTCACCCACATATAAACATTGATGCAGACCCTCTAAGTGTCCCTATTTTCCAGGGACAGTCCTGGATTTATAGAAGTCATCCCGGTTTCTGATTTGATCCTGGAATGTCCTGCTTTTCCTTATGATGTTCCTGTTTTCATCAGAGAAATGCTGGACGGTATGGAGTTATGTGACCCCCGACCCAAGGAGATAAGTAACTATACAACCTTTAGAAGACATCTGAAGGCATCTCTGTATAGGGATTTTAAAATATATATATATATATTAATGTTTTACTAGGTTTTTGTATATATTGGAAGCCATCCAGAGTGACTGGGACAACCCAGTCAGATAGGCGAGGTATATAATAACAACAACAATAATAAAAAAGAATAGGACATAACTATTTTCACTGGATAAATGTTGGAGGATATGTTGATGAGGAATCCTCTGTGTAATGGGGCACGTTCATTTGTGCTGCTCCTCTGCTACACACACTATAGGGAAAAAGTTTCTGTGAATTGGGTGCAGTACCCACAGCACAAAGTGCATGAAACATGCACTGGGAAGGGCACTTGTGTCTGTTGTGTCATGGTGCCTACAGGATTCCTGGTCACTGGGTATTGGTGCATTTTTGCCAACTAAGTCCTACCAAAAAAGAAGCAGACCCACTGAAATTAATGAGCCTAAGTTAGTCATATCCATTAGTTTCCATAAGTCTATTCTTAAGTTTGGATACAACCCAGTATATACAATTATGTGTAATTGTAGATCATGCGATATGAATCTATTTCAAGGCATTGAATTAAAAAAACAGAGGCTGGCAACCTAAAGCTCATTTTGTTTTGCATAATGGCATCTGGGAAGTGTAGGCTGCTGGCTCTTTTCTTCTAGCCAAGACAGTAAAATACATTTAATTGGAATGCAGTTTAATAATGGAATGATACTCACCAAGGTTGGATTCTTCTTTTCCAATGGCAGGGCCTTCTTCTTACCAGGCTTTCAGGGATCTGTCTCTGAAATTCAGATGAGAGTTAACCCAAACAGAAACGAGATATTTGCAGAGTAAATATATCCAAAAGACTGAAGGAATCAAGTCAGTCCACATGCTTCAGTGAAGGTGAAGTCCCAAGTCCCAAGTTATCTGAAATGCAAGCTATTTTGACTTGGTGTATATGATGCATGTGAAGAAAACCCATGATGATCTGAGAACATTTAACAACTGGGAGATGTGGTAGATGGTCCACAATTTTATCAAACAATAATATTTAAAAATTATGTGGAAAGAGATGACATACTTTGATGTCTCATTTCCTTTTAAAGTTAGAAGCAGAGAAAGTTGGTGGCTCTTCTTTTTAAAAAGCTGTTTCAATTGTTTTTTCACTACTTCCCATATATTTTCCAGAATAATCAGAGGTCTGTGGAGTGGCCTTTCCTGCCTAGAACAAAAGGAATACAGTCATGTAAAAACAAAAAGCAACAACAAAAATGCTTCCAATTTTCTGTAATAACATCTCTCTGTTTGGCAGGCTCTTGGGAAGTGAAGCGGCAAACTCCAGAACTGGAAGTGCAAGGTTTTTTCTGTAGTCTTAGCCTGAGCAGCTGAAATCTGAGCATTTCTGGGCATTATAAGGAAAGAGTAAGAACACTGCAAGGGAGAGAGAGAGAGAGAGAGAGAGAGAGAGATGTGCACCCTCTTTTCACACTTCTGGTGTAAATATCTATGATGGTGACTGGCGCATCTTTTTGGCAGTGAGATGCACTGAGCTGCTATAGATGCACAGGCAAGATGTGCGAGTCACTTCCACATTCTCTTTGCGAGTTTCTTTGTATTTTTTTTAATGATGTTTATTCAAATTTTAAAGGTTACAAAGAGAGACAAAAAAGAAAACAAAATCAATACATAAAAACAAGTCACATCAAAAAATAATATAAAAAATAAAATAAAAATAAAAGCGAGTTTCTTTGTAACACATGAACTTAGCTACTCTCTTTTAGGGATATAATGCAACGACTTTGGCCTGAGGCTGGTAGTGGAACTGTGAGGGGGTTTCTGGAACAGCTCTGCTTTCCAGAACATGTTTCCACTCTGTTGGAGGCATAACAATCTCTCTCTCTCTCTCTCTCTCTCTCTCTCTCTCTCTCTCTCTCTCTCACACACACACACACACACACATCCCACTGAATTGCAAATTGTGTGTCCCTGCACAAAGGCAGAGATGTTAACATCACAAGAAAGCTATCAAATCACAAGACTCCACTGTTTGCAATAAGGGTGTGACGAATACATGGATCCTTGACAAATTGACCACATGGAACTGGCCTTTGTAGCACTTTTTTTCCCCACTCCCTTGAAAAGTAATGCCTGATGATCAGTATCCACCCTATGATAAACATTGGACATATCCCCTTATCTTGGTCTTTTAATGCCTCCCAGTTTATAAGCTCTTATCAGCCTGAATGCCTTTCCTGGGATGTAATCCACGTTGGAGTTAATGTCTGATTTCTATTAAATGATTAGGGTGATGATGAATGAAAAAAGCATATAAAGCAATGCTGTTTGGCCATCTGAAATGATTTTTCTTGATCACACACTTGCAAGGAGCCAAGCAAATATATTAATGCTCCAATTTAGTAGTGCAATTTAGTAGTGCTCCAATTTAGTAGTGCCTCCCAATGAAAGCTGAAAAGGGTATCTTGAAACAGATTGTTTTCTAGTGCAGATAACAGGATAGATATGCACAGTGAATTTCTAAATTGTTTGCATCAGATTAGCCTGTGCCCACTGGTACCTCTTGCAGTATCTGTTGCCAGAGTGCTCAGTGCAAGTCTGCCCTCTTCTTTTCAATTCACTCCTTTCACTTTCTTAAGGCTGATCTGCAGGTCACCAGTAAACTGTTAAGACATCTCTTTGCTCGTAATAGTCTGTTTTTATTTGAGAAATTACTTTCGCCATTTGATGAAATTAATTTCAGTAACTTCCCCTTGCAGAAGTCGCGTATAACACAATCACAGTCTTTGCTCAGGGTGAAAAGTGTCTGCTATTACTGCTTGGAAAATAGCTAAGCAATAAAAGGACACAGAGGACATCTCTCTTCTTAAAAATAACACCCTAGATGCCTTGGAGCAGGCTTGCAAGGATAGATCCCCCACACCATTTGCAGATACTTTTCTCAGTTAGCATTTGCAGTGAAGCCTCAGACAACACTGTTGATTTTAATTGCCACATCCCTGCAACCCTCTAACCAAAATAATTCTGTGTATACAATAGCATCTCTAGAGAAGGAATATATAAATGTCAAAAGCTAAGCTCTACACTCTGCACAGAGGACCTTTATAAATCCGGAATAAATGAGGTGTTTAGAATTGCTGCCAGCAGCCCTGGCAAGGGGGATGGGAAGAGGAAAAAAAAGAGAGAGAAAAGTCTGTTGATCTGCCCAGATTCTGTTTTTCTTGCAGAAATTTCTTATCAGCAGATGCACACGCATCCTACATGATGCAATTGTGGATCTACCGATAAGGGAATAGTTTGACTAAATGTAGATGGATTGGACCAGTTATTTGGCCGAGTGTTACGATGTGAAACAGCTGAGTCCAGAGCGTCTGTGCATTTTCGGCAGCCAGCCGAAGGATAAGTAAGGAGTTGTCTTGCTGGAATTGTTTGGCATGGATTCTTTGCCCTTCATTTGTCCAGCGTTGTAAGTGTATAAATCAGTTTGTATGGGCCATGATGACTCCAAGCTTCACAGCCACTCATCTCTCTGTGACATTGATGGAATCTTTATTGGATCAAATGCATTGGAATTCTAATTATGACTCTCTGCTCTTTAGTGTTCCCCTCCAGCCATCAATATCTCGTAAACAATCATATTTTACAAGCTTCAGGAAGATAGTTTAGGCAGATGTGTGCTGACTAGGACAAGGCGCTAACCAAATCACAGCAGAGGGATCATATTCCTCACTTTCAGTGATTGAAGTGAAATCCGAAGGAATTGAAAATGGTACAGTCATCGTCCTCTTGAACAGGGAGGGGGAGATGGAAAGAAAATAAGTAGCCCTTTGGAAACACTGCTGAATTGTCACAAAGTTACATGAACATTGAAATATATCATCATTCAATACACAGCAATTTAAAAAAATGTTAACGTGATGTACTTTGCCATTTCATAGGGTATATGCTTAGTGTCAGAGATGGCTAACCTGTGGCCTTCCATATGTTGTTGGACTAAAACTCCTATCAAGCTCAGCCAATGGTCAAGGGTTATTGCTGAATCTAGTCTTTCTTCAGGATGGAAAATAGCAGATCCTAATTTATGGTTCTTCTCTAAGGACCTTGCTACCAACTACCATTCAGGAAACTACCAATGTGTAGCTGTAGGAGAATTCACCTTTCCAGAACAGGTAGCTTGACCAAGCAAAGAAAACTTTATATCTAGAGTAAAGAAGCATGAAGCATGTTTTTTTTCCTGCTCTGGAGGGTAGGACTCAAGCTGTCACATGGAAGATGGAACAAGCTTGTTTTTTCCTGCTCTAGGGCTCAAAGCAATGGTTTCAAAGTTACAAGAAAAGAGATTCCAACTAAACATAGGGAAGAACTTTCTGACACTAAGAGCTGCTCAACAATGGAACCATCTCCCTCGGGAAGTTGTGGACTCTCCTTCCTCAGAGGTTTTGAAGCAGAGGTTGGATGGCCAAGTGACATGGATGCTTTAGCTGAGATTCCTGCATTGCAGGGGGCTGGACTAGATTACCCTTGATTCTATGAAGCTCTTGGGCCCACTTGCTCAGATGAGGGGATAGGGGAGGCTCAGTTGTCACTGGATTTATAACACTTGGTAACTACCCAGGTATAACAGTCTAGGAAAATAGGCACTCCGTTATTTTGACTGACCTGCAGGCTAGAGAAGTCTATAATTTCTATTATTCCTTGCAAGGAAAGAACTCAGCATAAATTTATGCAACATTATGGAAGTTGTTCAACAATTTCTGGAGGTCTGAGAGTTAGCCATCCCTGATGTAGAGCCATCACAAGGTTACTTACTGCTAAAAAACCCCTTCATTCAGAATCCCATGTATATCTATCATCATGGTGGCCTGGTGTATTTCAGCATAGTTGGCTATTATGAAGTAAAGCACAGGAGCATTAGAAGCTGCCTTATACCGAGAGCATCAGACCACTGACTAGAACTGGCTCTCTAGGGTTTTGGAACTCCCTTGCCCTACCTGGAGATACCAAGGATTGAAGTAGGAACTTTGCATGCAAAGTATCTGCTCTACCACTGAGGTATACCTGTGGCTAAGGGCCAAATAAACCTAGAGCATCCTGAGAGGTGAAGGTAGGAAGACTCAACTCCTGGTAGTCGCCACTGGTCCATCTAGAGAGGGAACTAGTTAACGAGGCTCTGGCCAATAATATATAACAACAACAACAGCAATTTATTATTTATACCCTGCCCATCTGGCTGGGTTTCCCCAGTTACGACCCAATAGAATATTAAAAACATGATAAAATATCAAACTTTAAAAGTTTCTCTAAACAGGGTAGCCTTCAGATGTCTTCTAAAAGTCAGATAGTTGTTTATTTCCTTGACATCCAATGGGAAGGTGTTTCACAGGTCAGGTGCCACTACCTAGAAGGCCCTCTACCTGGTTCCCTGTAGCTTGACTTCTCGCAGTGAGGGAACTGCCAGAAGGCCCTCAGAGCTGGATCTCAGTGAATGCTGAGGGTGGAGATGCTCCTTCTAACTTCTTTTGTCCTATCAGACCGATGCACAATTCTGATGGCATTGGGATTTATTTATTTTTTAGCCAGGGTGTTAATAAAAGGGGCTGATTTATAAAGCTTACCATAAGAATGTAAGAAAAGCCTGCTGGATCAGGCCACTTATCTAGTCCAGCTGTGGAGACAGAGCACAGCCATTTTGGCTAGTAGTCATTCATAGCCTCTCTTCCACGAATTTGTCCACTGCTCTTTTAAAGAAGGTGAAAAGTGTGAGACCTCTTAGTCTGAATCTAAACTGAAAATAAATATGAAGAGATCTTTTTCTTTTCCTTTTTTATATATAAAAAATATTTAAAAAGTAATAATCCCACACCAATGTTGGATAGTGGGAAATAGTTTCACTCATAAACAAGTGCACCAAGGGTTCATGACAATGATTAAGACAAAAGAGCCAGATACTTTGTGTGGGCCACTGGAATCTGCTGCCAAAGAATTTTTGAAACATTCACTTCCAAAGCATTTTTCCTGTCAGCCCATAAAAAAGAATTATGTTCATGTGTAGATGTCATAAATTTACACATTCTTGTTGTCCCGCAACATCTTACTCTGGCAACCCAAAATATTCTAGGTCCTGATATTTAATACAGACAACAGAAATGTTAAGATCTGAAGTCAATCAGAGTATGGCAGGCTACTTCGATATCAAAACTCATACCAGTTAAGCAAGCCTGCCTAAATATGGGGTGCACGTTCTGTACCTATTAACCACAGGTACATACAGTGAGAAAATATATCCTGTAGCTATTAAAGAGATGCAGTTCCTACATCTTCATGCAGACCATTACTGAGTCGAAGTAGCCAATCTGGTACCCTCCAGATGTTTATAGAATCATGGAATTGTAGGGTTAGAAGGGACCCTGTGGGTCATCTGGTCCAATCCCCTACAATACAGGAACCAGCAACTATGTTGTTGGACTCCAACTCCAATCTGTCCAAGCCAGCATAGCCAATGGCCAGGGATGAATGGCGACTGTAGTCCAGCAACATGTGGGAGGCCTACCGCTTGGTCTGGGTGTTTTTGCTCTAAGAATCTGAGAATACGTTTTGTACAAGTTTCTGTGTATCCAGGATGGGCATCTGCAGCCCTTGCGGTCTTTTCATAGTGTTGCATCTTTTACATGACATAATGGAGATTTCCACCAAGACAGGAAGAGATTTCGCAAGGGGGACTCATAATGGAAATAACTTGTAATGCGTAATGATTGCTTTCACTTTGTAAGTAATTTTTTTAAAAGGAAGTTAATCATCCTGGTGATGGTGCTGTTAAACATTTCTCTAGAATTCTCTAGTATTCATGAGCATATCTGTGCTGTCATGGTAGATCTAACCTTTTGGCTGGTCTTATGGCATTCTCATTCTGTATGATCCACTTGATTCCTTGGTATAGGGGGATATTCAGTATATTGTATTCTTACATGGCATGCAAGGAAATGATGGTCTTGAGGTTGACAGGGAATGAATCTGAAATGTCTGCAACAATCAATTTTATCCATTGCATTACACAACTTTTTCAGTCCTTTTCTTTTTGTATAACATAGATTTCATGGGGAATAATAGAAAATGTTCTTCTGCAATTGCTGTGAATCACTCAAGGTGGTGTTGTGGTTCTCCCTTCATTCCATCGATCCTTACAAGAATCTTGTAGGTTAGACTAGGCTTTCTCAACCTTGTAGTTCAAGAACATCTGGGGACCCAACTCCCATCATCCCTGACCACTGGCCATGCTGGCCAGGTATGATGGGAGTTGTTGTCTAACAACATCTAGGAACCCAAGGTTGAGAAAGGTTGGCTTAGACAAAAATAGCAATGGTCAAAAGCCATCCAGTAAGCTTTGTTGCTGAGTAGAGATTTAAATCGGTGCTTATCCAGTCATAGTCCAACATGCTAAGCATTAAACACCACTACACTATTTTTGTGGCAGTGGGAGGAGAAGCATTATTTTGCTGTACTGCTTGTGTTCTACATGATTTTACAAATATTTTTTGGTGATTGAAACCCACTGTGAGAGAAATGAATTCATTTGAAATATTTGCATATCCTTTTATGGAATTATTCTACAGTCTGTCTGTATCTTGGAAACAGGGGTGTGTTGTGTAGTTTCACAGGAAACAGCTGTATCTGTGATGCTGTAATTCAATGAGAAAGGGTGAGAAAGTGACAGTTCTCCAAAATCTTTACTTGAAAGTTGTTGTAAGTGACTACCTCAGTGTCAGTTTCCAGTCTGATATGTGGAGACTATTATATAGACTTGGGGGAGCAATTAGATTCAGTTCAAATTCAAAGGCAAATCTTAATAATTTGCAATTTCTGAATCACTGTGCAAACCGAATCACACTCACCCTTTGAAATGTACACCTCTCTGAATTTCACAGTGCGTGTCTCCAAACAAGCAGCACATATAAAATGCATTACAAAATGCATATACTAGTGAAAATAATTCATCTAAAAGATTGCATTAGGAACATATAAATATTAGGGAAAACATGCTTTGTAAAAACTGCCTACTAAGTGTGTATGTTAGAAGACATTTGCACTAAAACGCTGGTGAATCTTCACGAGGACTTTTTTGAAAAATAAAAAATCACAAACTGGTGTGGAAATGTAGAGCAGAATTTAAAATTGGGTTAAAAAATGAGAAAGTGGGAGAAACCAAAACTGACTTATTTTCCCATAGAAATTGATGGATTTGCCCATCCCAACTTCTCCCCTGGCTTAGAAGAATGTCTCTACTTTTTTCCCCTTGGTGGCAGGGAGGTGGGGAAGGGGCATGATGACACCCTGCTCCAGAAGCACAGCTATGCTCATGTCTTGCCTTTCCCCACCGCCTCTTACGAGCAGCTGTCACTTTCACTTCTCTGATTGGAATGCAACATGATGTCAAAGGGAACTAGGAAGTCCTGTCTCAGACAAAAGAATTGTAAGACTAGAACTTGTTTATGTCTGTGGTTGTGCCATGATGAGTAATGCATTTTCCCCAACCTCAACACTCCAAACATATTTGGAATTTTTTTAAAATAATCAGTGCATGCAGATATGGATATATTTATCCATTTATTTCCACGCGCAACACAAAAAGGAGAGGGGCGAAAATGCTCAAGGTCACCTCTGTTGCTTGGCAATGTTCTGTCATGCAACAACTTCCTTTGTATTTGTTTTTAATCTTCTTTCTTCACCCTTAGGAGCTAATGCCACTCTAGCAGAAAGAGAGAGATTTCTTAGAGTGCTTCTTGGTGAAAGAATTGTACATAAATCAAGGTGCCATTTTTCCTTCCTCTGGGGAAAGGGTGGCCAGGAGAAGTGCACAAAAACCCAGCCATTTCAGGCAACCTTTTCCATTTTAGAGATCAAAAGCAGGTATCACAACAATGGCGGACATTCAAATTCTCAAATTTCAGTGGAGCCCTTATGCTGAATTTAAGCACCCCTTGCTTCAGGCACTGCACATTTTTGTGCTCCCCCACTCACCGCAGTGTGGCGCCCAGTGTGGCCAAACAGGTCACACTACCCTAAATCCACTTCTGCTTACAAATGTGAAGGAACTCCTGAAGAAATGAAACAACACAGAGAACAGTTTTCTGGAGTAGCTCTCCAAATTCCATATATGGTGTTGTTTATTTTGCATATGATTTGGCTCAGTTTCCAGGTAAGGATTGACAAGTTCCCCATGTTAGAGAGCCATGTCAGCTTTTGAAGTCGATGACAGGGAGAAGGCAGAGATGATTCGTAATCCACAAACCACATTTGATGCACTAAAAGGGGGGCTTTTTCTGGACACTTGCAGTTGCTGGCGGTTCCCTCAGGAGACAGTATGGCCTTATACTGGGAAGGCCAGGGCTTAAATTGTTGCTCATCCATGGATGGCCTTGAGGCCTTGTTATAAGCATTAGGGGAACATACCTGCCACCTTGATCTTCCTCGTGGAAGGACAGGATTTCTTTATTCTTTTTTGTTTAAAGGGTGCTTGTGGTGAGCAAAACAGAGGAGGAGGAGGAGGAGGAGGAGAAGAAGCAGAAGCAGAAGCAGAAGCAGAAGAAGAAGAAGAAGAAGAAGAAGAAGAAGAAGAAGAAGAAGAAGACAGGGGTGTTGCTTGTTCTCATCAAAGATCCAGCAAAGGAGTCTCTGTCAAATCTCACAAGTTGAGATGGGAATTCTTGGCAGCCAGAGGCCCATGTTCTAACAAGACTCGCTTGCATGGGTACATTTTGCTACTGAAACGCTTAGCTGAGAGCATCTGCTTTGCTGGAGCCGCATGACGACATGTTCAAATATTTGCTTGTGGTTGCCAGCCCATGCTTTTCTAAGCAATCCCACAAAAGATGAAAAGATTTTGTTTTGTTTTCATTTTGTCATTAGGGAATCAGATCTAGACTCTGCGGCAGCATCACACACCCAAGATAATGCAGTGCCTCTGTGGCAGACCCAGGTAATGATGGATTCAAATCTCCTCGATTCCACTTGCGTGCTCTAACCTGAAGACTGTCTGTCATTACAAATTACATTTAATTGTGCAGGTGTGGGAGCATTAAATATCCTGCTGTTTTTACGATGGCCTTGTTCGCTGATACTAGTTACTAATCCAGATTTGTTTGAGTTAGTCCATCCAAGTTTATAGGCCAGACAAAGAGCGGTATGGAGTGAAGAACGAGTTTGCTTCTATCCTGTGTGAAGGATGATACTTAAAGCTCTCCAGTGTGTCTTGACCTTTGTCCAGACCTTTGTATGGGGTGGAAGCTGTAGTGGGAGATTGAAGGCATGCAGTGATTTTCTTAAAGTGTTTTCTTAAAGCCTTATACTGAGTCATACAAATTCACCATCTAGCTCAGTATTGTCTAAACTGACTAGCAGCTGCTCTCTAGAGTTTACAGGCAGTATTTTCCCCCCAAGCCCTAACTGGAGATCCTGGGCATTGAACTTGAGACCTTCTGCATGCAAAGCAGATGCTCTACCACTTCCCTTTCCTTTCCTTCCAACCTAATCTCCAGTGTAGAATTGTCATTCTGTTTGCCAGTTGTTTTCAAAATAGATTGATTATGCTTGCAATGGTGCCCACCTGTTGGTTACTGTTGCCTGTAGCAAGGGGAAGAAGTGTATGAAGACAAGACAAACATGTTTGAAAGGAGAAAAGGCTTAAAATGTCCCCACTTTTGAGATTTAACACTTTCCCCTAGAGACCACCCTGAGAAAGAGGCTGAAGCCCTGAGATTCCAGGTCCTGGCAGCCTGGCATGACCCTGGCAGCAGTAAACTGTTCCTGTCCACAAAGCTGTCACTCAGAGCATCTCTCATATTGCCACTCTGTCCACAGATTGTTCAAGACACTTTGGTTACTGAGGCATATATGATGCCCCTCAGATGCTACAGTTCATGATGATCTGTTGCCCTTTTATGGTCACCCCAAACCTGCTGGTGGAGCAGATTTTCCCCAATGGTAAGCCTGGCTCTGTAGTTGTATTGTTCTTTACTTAGCTGTCCTTTTTAACTTTATTTTATTCAGTTTTGTTCATTTGCTGTTGAAATCATTTTTACTCTTCTGCATTTGTACCTAAAATGGCTTTGAGGCGGTTTACAACATATTTTAAACTATGTGTTAAAAAACCCTGTAAAATGGCAATACAGCTCAAGCAACCATATGCTGCAGGCAGAGGTATAAATCAATCAATCACCCAATGCCTAGGGGAAGAAAATGGTCTTTTGAAGCCTAAAAGGTAATAAACCAAGTTCCAGTAGAATGTCTCTGGGCAGGAAATCCAATACCTGAGGACTATTGCAGAGAGAGATTTAGCCTGGCGCTAGTCAACACCTGCTTAACTTCCAAATATTTGGTCACCTGGAGCATACTCTCCAATATTTCTCCGGTGTAAATAGGGACGTCCCATTCCATAATGATAATTTTACTATTTATACCCCACACATCTTACCGGGTTGCCCCATCCACTCTGGGCAGCTTCCAACATATATAAAAACATAATAAAACATTAAACATTAAAAAAAACTTCCCTATACAGGATATGCCTTCAGATGGATCAGATAACTCCATATCCTCCAACATTTCTCCAATGAAAATAGGGACAACCTAAGCAAAGGTGGCACATTCTGGGATCAAATCAGAAACTGGGACGGCTTCTCTAAATCAGGGACATCACTGGAAAATAGGGACACTTGGAGGGTCTGCTAGAGCAGGGCATTTGAAGATGAGCTTAGCAAGCAGGCTCAAATGGATTCTTCAATTATATTGGCCTCAAGTCATTCAGGCTTTATGGGTCAAAACCAGAAATTTGAACTGTGCCTGGAACAAATTATGCCTGTGAAGAACTTTGATGATGGGTAAGTCCCAGTTAACAGCCTGGATACAATATACTGAATTCATCAAAGTTTCCAGACAGTCTTCCAGGGCAGCCTCATATCCAACACATTGCAGTAGTCCAACCAGCATTTTGCCAGAGCACAGATACACATGGCAAGGCAATGTCACTTGCTATGTGCTTTTCATAGCATTCTTTTGTGTTCACTATCCAGAGGCACCTGATGCAGCTGCTTTGCTGGAGCTAAGTAAAACCTGAGCATTGCCAGGGCGTGGATTGTAGAGTGCCTGGAATGCTCCCTTGAATTCCATAGATATAAGCGAAATAAATAAATGTGCTATCTGTAGCTGAATTATTCAACAAAGAGGGGGGTCTATTTAACTCAAGTTTCTCTTGTGATCCTCCCCTTCCTAATCAACCTCAAGAAACTTGGCAACCAAGGTACATTCTGTGACCTTTTCCAGCTGCTCCTCAAATGCATTTGATCATCATGGACATGTAATAAGGCTCTGAAAAAATTACCAGGCTAACCTTCATCTGTGTGTGTCAGAAGATTGCGGGTGTAATGGCTTTTATGGATGCTGCTGTAGACATTTGGCACTCTGCATTAAATTTCAAGTGATGGGTTTTACCGATTTAAATGCTTTCTCCTGCAAGAGGCACATGCCACAGTGCTCAGAAGGTGAAATGGTAGCTGGATCTTCTCTGTGATTCCATTGCAGTCCCTTGGACGTTTTTGCCTAATGCAGCAGTAGGGCTAAGCAATTTGCTTTTGTTGCGGTAGAGAGAATCCAGTAATGCAGAGCAGGAATGCTGTAGTAGTTCTGTTATCAGAGTATATTAAACCTTCACACACAAACGAAGTCTTTATGGAGCTATCATATCAGAAGCTGTAATTCCCAGGATGGTTTAACAATCAATTCCTCTTCTCAAGGAGCTCTGGGAATTGTAGCTCTGTAGAGAAACAGGAGTCTACCAGCAACTCACAGCAACTTTATCAAACTGGAGCTCCCAGAATTCTTTGAGGGAAGCCATAATTGTTAAAAGTGATATCACAGAGCTTTAAATGTTTGGTGCGAATGTGGCCATAGTGTAGTGGGACTCAAAATCTCACATCTAAGAACTCAAGATGGATTGTTGCGAACTCCCTCTAGTAAAGTTATCTAAGCAGTCATCTTATACTAAGTCTTAACCTGATCCAATAAGCTTTTTACTCTCTATGTTGATAGTAACTAGGCAGAAGGCCTTCTCAGTAGTGGCACCCGCCCTGTGGAATTCCCTCCTATCAGATGTTTAGGTGATAAAGTATTTATATACCTCCCTCTCACAAAACACCAGGGAGGTTTACAGCAACTTATAAAAAATAACATTTAAAAGCATTATAGAACAATCATTGAGACAAGTGGCTGCTGAGTGCCAATGTAGTCTTTGGGATGCATTTTGCTGATCTGTATTAGCATGTATCATAATTCTGTAGAGTGATCATAGTTTGCTCTCCTCATAGTAACTCCACAGAACTGTGCATCCCTTATTTCTTTTGCTGAATACTACAAACAAATATGGGACTTGGGTGGTGCTGGGGTCTAAACCACTGAGCCTTGGGCTTGCTGATTGAAAGGTTGGCGGTTTGAATCCCTGTGATGGGGTGAGTTCCCGTTGCTGGGTCCCAGCTCCTGCCAACCTAGCAGTTCGAAAGCACACCAAAAAGTGCAAGTAGATTAATAGGAACCGCTTTGGCGGGAAGGTAAATTGCATTTCCATGTGTTGCTCTGGTGTCAGTGTTCCATTGCGCCAGAAGCGGCTTAGTCATGCTGGCCACATGACCCGGAAAAACTGTCTGCGGAGTAGACAAACGCCGACTCCCTCGGCCTGAAAAGCAAGATGAGTGCCACAACCCCAGAGTCATTCGCGACTGGTCTTAACTGTCAGGGGTCCCTTTACCATTACAAAGAAATTACCCAGCCTGTTGATTTCTGTGTCTCTCTCTGTCCCAGGATTTGGCTAACACAGAGAATTGCACAGAATGCAAATTGCTTTTATATGTGTACTTTCCTTTACAGCTAAATTCTTTGTACTTTCAGAGACCAGGAGTGCATTTCACTGTGCATGCATGTGGGATTTTGCATGCGTATATGTGAATGATTATGCGTCACACAGTGGTTTGCTGCAACAGTAAAGTGCTGTTCTTTTTGTATATGCACTTGAAATACACTCTAAGCAGTGATGTGGATTAAGCACCTTGCTCATTATCTAATAATGCCTGCCTGACACAGATGGGAATCATTCTTGCGGTATAATTGAAATCCAGAGAGACTTCAGGTCCCAGTGCAGGCAGAGGGGTCACCGAGGACAGCTGCTAAGGTGTAGGAATGAAAATAGATTCGTGTGGCTCCCTTGGGACTAACACCCAGAACAACCTTCACTCAGCATCAGCTTTTCAAACTGCTGGGAGTATCTTGGAGCATATAAATGGAGCACTAGAACTTTAAAGCTTTATGTTATAAAATCTGCTTAGATGCAATAGGGGAAGTGGCAAGCTGCGGTTGCCAAGGGGTGAAAAGCTAGCATTCTCACATAAATCTTCCTTAATAGACTGAATCAGGCCTTGGTTCATTAGCCACACCCACACCAAGCATTTAAAGCACATGAATCCTGGGGTGTGTGGTTAAGCTCTCACAGAGCTACGCTTCACAAACTACAGTTCCCAGGATCCTTTGGGGGCCTTTTGACAAAGAATGGAATGGGTGAAAGTCACTGTATGAAATTTTAAAGGCAAAACACTCATCTCCCACAACCTCTTCCCACAGGAATGTAGCCTCGAGAGACAAGCAAAATATTTGTCATGAGAATGGTCAACCACGCCTTTTATTTGGAGTAGCGTTGCTGTCACCGCCCACAGATTCACAGTGCCTTATAATAAAAAAGTCATAGGAATGGACAAGAGGCTTGCAGGTGTACAATAAGAAGCCAGGCACAGGCTGATCTCTCTGGATAAATGTCAATATGCATTATTAAATGAAACAGTGGTTAAAATATGGACTGCTAGATGCGTTTTCCTTCTGAGGACATGGAAGGAATTGAAATGCCTTTTCAAAGCAGATGTCGATGTCTTTGCTTTTTTCGATCAATTCTTCATTGTGTGTGCATATAGTTGTATATATCTAGTTTGAAGCATTAATTACAACAGTGCTCTCTCCCCCCACCCTCTGCCCCAACCAGCAGAGTGGCGGCAGATCACAGGATTAGAGAAGGACTTAAGACAATTTCCTGAAGTGTTCATCGGAAGGTTTTGGGCCACCTGATATCCTTTTAAATCAGGGATATGTTTCATCTTCTTTAGTGATCCTTGCAGCATCTGACATGCTGGGTCGCCTTAAGAAATACTTTCAAAGGAGATGGGATTGCAAGATCAGTAGTCACCTTCAAAGTCAGTATTTTTTTCCCCTCTGGCATGGAAATATTAAAATCTTTTGAGACCTTGATGGACTCACAACAGAGGATCCCTGTTATTTCTGTTGTGGATGTACCTATCATTCCTTCTGAAAAGAGAGGCGGAATGTGGACATGAGAATGAAAAACAGTCTAAGTTGCAGGTCAGCTTATTCTGAAATGTAATTTCAAACAAATGCATAGTGGCGTGAGCTGCTTCATAGCTAATGCTATCCCCTGGTTTGAAATTCTGTACACGTACAGATCCAGTCCTTAGGCTCATATATATCTCCTCCCCTTCTGCATTGAGTTTAATCTTGGTTTGTATGAGAAGGATGGATTGAACAAATCATAGTTTTCCTGGTTCTAACAAAATTGCAAACCATGGTTTGCTATGAACTCCGAAGTAAGTTAAGAAATTGCTGGGGGTTGGAGGAGGATTGAGGTATGCATAACCATAGTTTGGTGTACTGCTCACATGGGCAGTGGTCTGAGACTATGAGAGGTGCATTTTGGACTCCTGGAGGGCATCAGGTTGGGGAAGACTGGTGTAATATGTATCTAAACTGGCACTATAAGTGGTTTGTGTGTGTGTGTGTGTGTGTGTGTGTGTGTGTGTGTGTGTGTGTAAGAGAGAGACAGAGATTAAATCAAGATAACACAGAAAGCTAGGAAAGTCATTTTTTGGTTTTGAAAGAAACTTCGGGGTCATCTATAGTGCTGTTTAATGTGGAAGTTTCCTGCACTTCTATTAATTCTCCATTATCCACATGATATTCTTCTCCAAATCACCACCTTACTACATTTCCCCTTCCTTTTGGAGAATCCCTGGTGTGAGAAAATCTGGATTGAGGGAGGGGTGAGTATGGAATGCAGTGATATGGAGGAGAACATCCTATGGGCAGTGAAACGACAGTATGACTGAGCCCTCAGGCCGGAGGGTAGTCATGTTTACAGGACATCAGAGTTGTGTGGCAGATAATGAGAAGACTCTCCGCCTTCTGTTGAGGTTCGCTGGGGCTGATGGGAGTCAAACAACATCTGGGAAGCCATCATTCCCTGCCCGATCCCGGGGCCTTAATGCATCTTATCTTGCAGTGCCCAAGTGATCTCTGTTCTTGTCCTTTCTTTAAAACAGAAAGAGAACAGAACAGCTTAGAGTGTCACTCACTATCTCATTCCTAGTGTTCTGGCTCAGGTGGCCTCTCGTTCTTCAAATGCCACCACAGGGCTGCTCAAGAAGCCTGTGCCCCATGGAGGAGCAGATATCTGGTTTTCAAAATGTCTTCCCTCTCCATAAACAGCCTTTGCTGGTTCATTACACAGTTTTAATTTATGCTTATTGTTTTCAACAGTATTATGTAACCTGCTTCGTGAGGCTCGTTTGAAAAGCAGTACATAAATACCTTTAAAATAAATAAATAAATGAATAATTGTGGAATAGACAGCAGCTAAAGGGGAAACTCTGAATGTCTATATTTGGCCTAGCTGAGGTGGTAGCATCTTACTGTTTTAACATCACTTTACATGATCTTGTGCATATACTGGTATTTGCAAGAATAAGTACATAAAGTTTGAAGGAGATAGACATGTCCGTAAACATCCACCCTGCCTTCTGAGGGCCTGTATGTAACCTTCAGTGAAGTAAGAATCTCACACTGAACATCACTTGAGGTTATATTTTCTCATCCCAGGCAGTTTAGCTACAGAACAGAGTGATAGTAAGGACATCTTTTCTCTCTGCTGTGTCATTGCTGCCAGCCCTGTGTCTCCTTAGGAACAGAGTTTCTAAGGCAGGGATAATAGCTCCCAGTTAGGTATGTGGTCTGCAGCTCTGAGTTTTGTTTTGTGTGGGCTTTTGGTAGGATATGGTTATAAGTCTGGTCACTTTGAAGAGGTGAAATGTTCATCTTTGCAGATGCCTAATGCATTCCTACTCTGCAGTTTCTGCTAAGCTAGAGAAAACAACATAACCTGTTATTCTTGTGTGTGTGTGTGTTTAAAATACTGATTATCTTTTATTCTGATCTCCTGGGAATGGTATGCTTGGCAATGGCTTCTATGGAGAACTATAAACCAAGAAGCATATCCCCCCTCCAACTCCTCTCAGCTGTGAAAATTGTACAACTCCAATTACTCTATTACTTTAATTATTCATCCGATTTTAACCGTAATCTTGTCACTCTTTGCATAACTCAAGTAATGCACTAAAAAGCCAACTATCCAAAGATAGCAACATTTAATAATATTGGCAATCCATTATCAAGGTGAAGCCACTTATTAATGTATCTTTTAGGTTTATCGCTGTCTGCAAAACATTGCTCCTCTTACAGAAATATAAACCGTACGGGTCACAGAGAGTTTGAGTGCGGGTCTTAATGGATCTGGTCCCTGGGGAAAAGGTAGCATTCAAACTTCATGCACCTTTGATTATGTAAAATTGCTACCATGGAGGGTGTCTTGTGAGGAACATAGAGATGGGCCGAGACATTCTGAGTCCTGAGATGGAAAAGACAAATCGTACCTACCTATCCATAGTAAAAAAACCCACACCCATCAACTATAGAATATGCTGCTTTTTTTAAAAAAAGGGAGAGCCTTCAACCCATAATGTGTATGAATTTTGCCATGGTTCATAACACTAGCTTTTTATTCAGGACAGACAAAAGAATAAGAGATTAATAGAATTGTAGAGTTGGAAGGACCCATAAGGTTTATTTAGTCCAGCCCCTTGCAATGCAGAAATCTTTTGTCCAAGGTGGGGCTGAACCCAGAACCCTGTGATCAAGTCTCATGCTCTACTGACTCCATCACCCCATATTACTTAAGTACTTCTTCACGCAGCACACAGTTAAATTATGGAATTAGTTTATGGAATTAATTATGGAATTAGCTTCCACAAGAGGCCATGACAGCCAGTGATTTGGATGACTTTAAAACTGGGATTAGATAGATTCATGGAGGATAAGACTATCAATAGTTACTAACCCTGATCGCTGTGTTCTGCCTCCATGATCAGAGATGGTATGCTTCTGAATGCCAGTTGCTGGAAATTGCAGGAGCAAACTTACTAGGGAGTGGGTCCCATTGAACTCATTGGGACTTCTGAGTAAACATGCTGTTTAAAAAAAGAGTTTAAGGAACCTTTCCTTGATGCCTCGAAGAAGATTTATATTTCCTGATGATCTCAGTTTATGGGGATTGAACAGAACTCTGCCGACTTCATAGTGTCTCTTGTTTGTTTTACAATTTGCTGGAATGTAGGGCAGAATATGTTAGCATTGTATATTAGTGTGAATCCCTTACAAAGCAAACAAAAAGTTGTCGAAGCTGCTTCTGGGTCACGTATGCCAATGCAGTACATTATCTCTGTGCTATTTGGTGCAAAAAAAGAGGAAAGTGTTTTGGCTTGGCATGCACATTTTTTTATTTATAGCTGTCTTTGATCCTCTTTTGTTTTTTGGCTGTTATGTGTTGCATTCCCTTCATTAAGCTAAAATGAAGCTGAAAACCATCCGAAGGATTATGATCCTCTGGCAAAATGTTAAATTGTGCTGCTGACCTAAGTTAATGTTGCAGTAATGGGGAATGAGCGTCTCTGAGAAATCGCAACAGAATACATAAAAATCTACAGCGGTATCATGAAGAATTTTTAAGTGCCAGATTCCAAAGGCTCTAATTAAAGGGATTGTGCTCCCACAGGCAGAGGAGGAGGAGGAGGAGGAAAACAGAGGGTTAGCATGAAATGCTAAACTGAAGTTTAGCATCAGGAGGTCAAGCCACGGCAAGTTTCAGGCCACTGTACCTCCCTTCCTTTTTCAGTGGTGTTGGGAAGCGGTCATCTTTGGATTAAGCAAAGCACATAGTCTGTTCTTAAACAAGAAAGCAGATTCACTTAAAGGAAATTGATTCAGGCCTTAACTGTGGTACCTCTAGTTTCGTTCCGCTCTTGTTATGGACTTTCAGCTTACGAACGCGGCAAACACGGGCATGCGCAAAAGCGATCTGTGCACTTCACACATGTGCAGAAGAGGCACTCTAGTTGGAGACTTTTTGGGGTGCAAACGGCACCCTGAAATGGATTAAGTCTGCAACTAGAGGTACCACTTATACATGCAATCTTGCTTTATAAATTTGAAATTTTTAAGTGAACCACAGGGTTTCTGTAGACCATGCCCACTCCTAAACTGAAGCCCTTTCCAAATTGGACCTTTTCCTGCTACTTAAGCCCCCAAATAATAGATGAGTGATAAACTGGTTCTCTTGACTATACCATTTCACACTGCAGGTGAGAGCCCTTGTTGGTTCAGTGGAGACACAGGTTTGCCACATCGCCTTTTAATTGTGAGAACTAATCGTAAGCTTAATAAGCATGACATTTGTTCATGCACATTCAAGTTGAAATGAAGCAAATGTCCAAAATAAAAATGCACCTTTTCACAGAATTAAAAAGAATTGTTTTATGGATATAAGAAAGAGTGTATTTCACTGGTGAGATTCAAAGTTTTTGTTTTGCATTTTCAGAGATGGAGTTTCGTGCTTCAAAGTAGACATTTGCAGTTATTTCTGAGTAGCTTGAATCTAGATGACAACAAAAGTGGTGACAAAAACACACTTCCTGCCAAATAGGCCTGTGCATTTCAAGATTAATCTGAGTTGCACTGAGATCTTCAGTCCGATTTCCCACAATGAATTTACTTGGGCTAAATTATTTACTATTATCATTATCATCTATTTATGACCAGTCCTTGACCCTAAGGCCCCAGGGCAATCAATGTTGCCTGAACTGTGGACAATGATCTACTTATTTGTTTGTTTTTTGAGATGTTTGCTCAAATAGCACTTGGCCAGTCCCACTTGTGTGAAATTCACTTCAGCTGGCTGAGGCTGATCCAACATTCTTGACATCTTTGTACCAATGAAACCGTGCAAGGAAGCCTGTTGGGTGCCACTCAAACCTGTAGAAAATACATAGTATTTGAGTCACTGAGCAAATAACGTCACCAAAGTCTGTGTTGGCAGCCATCTTACATTTATCAATCAGCACTTGGGTATCTTATCCATTGGTTATGGAAGCCTTATAATAGTCAAGTGTGATGTTAACAGTTCACACCCTTGTGTGCTAGAGGTGCAGCCCAACCACACCAGTAAGCAGAATGGACTTTGGTTCGACTTATCTTTTTTAGTTATTTTTAATTATTACACATATAGCCTATTCTTCTTCAAGGGAGCTCAAACCTTCAATTTGCAAAAGGGTTTCTAGTTGGTTTCCCTTCCTGGCAGTTTATGGGATCAGATCTGTTTAGTTTCAGCAGTAGAACCGCATCAAGGGCCTTCAGACTATTTGGAGTGGGGGTAGATGTGCACATGGATCATTATGATTTCTGTTTTAGGAACTGAGCTGTCACAGGGCATCCAGTGTGTAATTCAAACCTCCCAAGCCCCCAGCGAAAAAAGCCACCCACCAGATTGTATGTAAATAGTACGTTCCATTTAAGTTCTTTCCATAATCCAGAAGCAAGCAATGCCTTCAAAATTACCAAAATAGAACATAGTTTTAAGTGGGGAAATACCAGCCCATGGAAATTTAATATGAGGGCAAACACAAGAGGTTCCCCAATTCCTCCTCTGCCCCTCAGATTAATGCTGGGGGAAATAAGGTTAAACCTCCTTTCTGGAAGTTCTGTGATCATGATGAAAATTAGGACTCTCCACCCCTCATATTAAGGTTGTTGTTGTTTTAAATGCAGTCATTGTTGCTTGCTAGCTAATAACACACACACACACACACATAGAGTGGAACCTCGGTTTTCAAATGCCTCCGTAGTCGAACGTTTCGGCTTTTGAATGTCGAAAACCTGGAAGTAACTGCTCCAGTTTCCGAATATTTTTCAGAAGCCTAATGTGCTACTCAGCTTCCATTTTGAGTTTCCCTATTGTATTGAGGCTTCTGCTTTCGTTTTTCAGTTTTCAAACATTTCAAACGGAATACGTTCGAAAACCGAGGTTTCACTGTAGCACCATTTTGCCTGATTGGACTCAAGGCGGATTACAGATAAAAACAAGAAACACTAAAAACATAGGGGGGAAAAACCCCAATCATTAAAAAACAATTAAACATTAATAGAATTAAAGCTATAAACACATATAAAATCTGCTTAAAACATACAAATAATCACAATAAAAACAGCACGGCTGTGCAACTAATGAAAAATGTAGTTTGACCCTAAGAAAATACCTACAGCTGCCAGACTATATTTGCACTGAAGCTGTTTTTAGATGTTTTAATTGTCTTATTGTGCTATGCCACCCTGGGCTTCTTGGGGGTAAGAGTGGGATAGAAATTTAACAAACGAATAAACACAAAGTCATAAGAAATGTAGGAAACTGACTTATACTGTGTCATACCATTGGCCCATTTAACCCAGTTCCGTCTACTTTGATTGGCAGTAGCTGGGATGGGGGGAGAAATTTGTTTCAGTTCACATTTTAATGCAATCTTACCTACTTCACAGTTCCTGAAAAAATACACCAACCAAAGCACAACTCCCCTTTGAAATTTGCATGCTTACGAATTTTGCAATGCAGTTTTCCCACCAAGGGATGTGTACAACAGTGCTTATACCCAGGTAAAGTGGACATGTAAATGCATCTATCATTGAAAATCACATGCAAAATCACTTCTAATTAGGCAACATTGCACACAAAAATATAAATATTAGGTAAAATTGGCACTAGAATGCTGACGAATTTTTAAGACATTGTCAGAAAACCGCAAGCTGCTATGGAAAGGTTTGGAAGTAAATTTAAGATCTGAAAAAATGAGAGAAACTGAAATGAACATATTCATTCCATTTTTAGGTAGAATGAATCTTTCCAAGCTTTTCAGACAGAGGGATTTTCCAGACTTACCTAGAAATTCAAAGGATTGAATTTGGGACCTTTGGCATGCAATGAGTGTGCCATGTCCCTTTCTCAAGTTTTTAGATGGTTGCCCAGGGCATACACTTAAGAAGAGATTTCCCCAGTGAGCATTTCTTATATAATACCAGCTCAGTTGCAGCTTGGTGGCCAAATTCATAAAAGCATCTCTCGCGAGCCTCCACTACTCTCAGAACATCAGCACGCCTGGGACAGAATTGTTCCTCTGCACTTATAACAACATTGGAATCTTGGTAAACATTGCACAGTTGAAACTTGTAGGGTGCAGCTGCAGGCTTTTAAACTTTTTATATTAACTTCCTCTGTTATTTTTAGCGCTAATCCTCTCCTTTTGGTCTAGTATCATGGAGCTCCCCCCCCCCCCCAGCATCTACTTAACCAGGTTTAGTGCTGATTAAAGCTCCTTTATTTGAGCTGCTTCTTTGTATTACGCACAGTTGCCTCGGGCAAATATGTTTGTGGAATGCGATGTAAATTAGGCTTCTTCTGTTCCACGCTGGACTGCACCTAGGCCATAATTTCCTAGCGTACACATTTCCTCCTGCTGCCACTGTCAGTCATGAAAGCCGGACAGCAAAACTGGATCTTGCTTTGACTCCCTGCTTGTCAGTGGAAAGTCAAAGCTGCTGCAGTTACAGTACGATCATTTCTTACTTGTGCAATTTCAACCTTGAAGTCTGGCCAGTTAAATTAAATGCATGGCAAGTTTTCCCTGGTGTGAAGAGAGTTTTTAAGCTTCTTGCCTTGCTTCCTTGGCAAAGCCCTCTTGGTATGCTGGTTCCAGAAGACTGGGGAGGATTGCTTGAGATCTTGTGGGAACTTGGATGGCTCTGTGAGATCTTGCGAGTGGATCCCAGAGCTGGTGTGTTGAGCAGGCGTTTCCCCAAAAACAAGGCAAAGAGGCTAACCTTACCAGGCAAGGTCCAGTCAGCACTCCACTTCTGGAAGGCTAAGGTTCCCAGGATACATACATCGGTGGTTCCCAGGATTTGAATATACATATTTCTGTGCATATGCAGAACCCTTGGAACTGAACTCCCACATAAAGTGCATTGCAGTTCCTTTGGAGTGGGACCTGCCTTAGGACTTGTGCTTCATGGCCTCTGAGTTCCAGCACTTCCTGTATCTGTTGCAGTGAAGATGGGCAGGGGAATTATGGTCCATTAGCAGTTGCATTAGCAGCCACCATGTAACAGTGGGAAAAACATCCCTTTCCTAAACTGGGCATCTCGCCTTTGTACATTAGCAAGGCTCAAGAACAGAAGGTGACAGGCTTTCACAGAGAATCACGCTGTTATAATAACACTCTCCCCTGTGCCATCGCTTCTGGCATTGGAAGCTGCCGTGGTTTTGAATATTGCTGTCATAAACAGGCTGTGATGTTAATATTATTTCCTTAACCCCTCTGAAAAGTTGCCTATGTGTCACATTCTCAGGGAAAGATGGGGTGTAATGTCCTCCCCCCACTTTCTTTTCAGGAATTTGTGGACAGGCCTTGGAAATAATGGTGGTGTAAAGCAATGGGGGGGGGGTGTTTTACCACAGAAGCCATGGCTGAATGTTATACTCAGAAAGGCTCCCCCCCTTGCATCCCAGGGACAAAAGCTCCCTCCTGTGGAAGCCAAACAGTTATGAATGCAATTTGGCTTCCAAAGAAGAATTCTGAGTCAATCACCACAGCCTCTAAAAAGCTTTCCACACCTCCATGGGGGATGCTGCACAGCACTTTCTATTCTCAAAAGCCTAAGGTGACTGTTCTTGTGTGTTGTGTATGTGTTCATAGAGCAGGTATCAGCAAACTTTTTAAGCAGGGGGCCAGTCCACTGTCCCTCAGACCTTGTGGTGGGCCAGCCTATATTTTTTTTGGGGGGGGGATGAACAAATTCCTATGCCCCACAAATAACCCAGAGATGCATTTTAAATAAAAGCACACATTCTACTCATGTAAGAACACACTGATTCCCAGACTGTCCACGGGCCAGATTTAGAGGGCAATTGGGCCAGACCCCCAGGCCTTAGTTTGCCTACCCATGTCATAGAGGACATTCTCGTCTTTCCAACCCTCCTCTCAGAATGGCTACATGGAGAACACTGGAAACTTCCACTTTCATTTTAGAGCAACCACAGCTTAGCACTGTATTCCTAAAGTGTTCTTAATCTTTGGAACTCCCTCCCCAAGGACGCTAGACTGGGCCCCTCCTAGTTGTCCTTCCACCAGCAGATGAAGACTGTTTAATTCTGACATGCTTTTAGGAATGGCTGTTTTTGTTTTTTCAGAAAAGGACATTATTATTATTTAAATTTTCTATACCACCCTTCATCTGAAGGTCACAGGGCAGTTTACAATATTAAAATACAAAAATGCATTCCATAACAAAAACACACACAATATTATTATTTATTAAATGTAATAGTGCTGTGCCATATTCTAATAATTTGTTTTTATATTGTTTAAATTCTATTAGGATGTAATTACTTTTTATAATGTTCTAATTCTACTAGTGTTTAATTCCTTTTAAACAAATATCTTTTTGTATGCTTTTGGCTTTTTGTATTTTATCTGTTTTGTTTTAATTCATGCAAGTCAGGAAAAGGCAGGGTATGAAGAAATATAATCATAATTTTAAACTATGCCAGTTTCTTAAAGTATGGTTTGAAGTTGGTTTGGCAAACTATGGTTAGGATTGCTAACAGTTTTTGATGGTTTTATGAGCAGGTGGCGCTGTGGGTAAAAGCCTCAGTGCCTAGGGCTTGCCGATCGAAAGGTCGGTGGTTCGAATCCCCGCGGAGGGGTGCGCTCCCGTTGCTCGGTCCCAGCGCCTGCCAACCTAGCAGTTCGAAAGCACCCCCGGGTGCAAGTAGATAAATAGGGACCGCTTACCAGCGGGAAGGTAAACGGCGTTTCCGTGTGCTGCGCTGGCTTGCCAGATGTAGCTTTGTCACGCTGGCCACGTGACCCGGAAGTGTCTCCGGACAGCGCTGGCCCCCGGCCTCTTGAGTGAGATGGGCGCACAACCCTAGAGTCTGTCAAGACTGGCCCGTACGGGCAGGGGTACCTTTACCTTTACCTTTAAGGTGTGGAAGAACAAAAACTTGGAAGTCCTCTTTAATGCTGCATCTCTCATTCCATGCAGGATAGATTGCAGGGAGGGAAGCTATTTAAAAGTAAAATGTATGTATATATGTGTGTAAATGCCTCAGTCACTATGTTAGGCTCTAGCTGGGGGGGGGGGGAGGAGGGAGGGAGAGGGAGAGAGAGGGGGGGAGGGAGGGAGGGAGAGAGAGAGAAGGAATGCATGGCCACTCCATCAGAAAAGCCATGAGACTCGCAACTTTTGGTACCTCCTTTCCTTGAACTAATTGCAACTAAGGACTTGAACCTGAGTTTGCTTATTTCCTCCTCCCTCTCAGTTTATGTTCCTTTTCTGCTGTATCTTTTTAGAGCGTAAGCAAGGAGGGATCTTTTCTTTTGGTTGAAGAGCAAGAATTTAAAAAATAGTCTAAAAAAATAAAGTAAAATAGGTTTTGGCAGATGCCTTCAAGGTGACATACAAAAATACAATGCTGGTTTTGAATCCAAAATAAAGGCACAGGAACTGCAAAAGGTACTTCTGTTGTCACATGTGAACCTGCTTTAAAATGTAGATCCCCACCAGGCAGATGCTCCAATTGATAAATTTCTTCTCTCAGCAATCTGAGCTGAGCAACGCCTAACAACCTATACAGGCTAATGTAGTGTTAGCTCTCCTTTCCCCCATAGAAAATCCCTCTAACCCTGACTACTGCAGCTGCCTTTGCTGCCATAATGCTCTTAGAGGGTCACTAAGCAGCTTGACCTCATTGCCCTCTTCGCCAGACAGCTCTCCTGGATCTCCATTCACAAAGTCGCTGCAACTTCATTCATAAACTAGAAAGGTCCACCTGTCTTCAATAAGCTCCAGTGCTTAGTTACTGGATTGGGAGACTTGTAATGACCATAAATAAATACTGACAGCATGTGATCACTAATCCTTACAGCAACTATTAAAGCATCGGGAGACTTCAATCCTTAGTAACAGACTTCTAGACAAGACGTAAGATAGTTTTGAGATGGGGGGAAAAACATTAATACATACTAAAGGGTGGGGAAAATTCCTTTGTGATGGTGCCTTTAATATTCATACTGAAGTGTTGACAATTGCACTACATTTTTGAATACTTCAGCTCTGTGAAAGAGGAGGTAGGATTTAGCATTAAACATTTTAATGCTATGAAATTAGAATCCCATCCCTGAAATAAATGGAAACTATGTAGTAATTAGGGGCGCGGGTGGTGCTGTGGTCTAAACCACAGAGCCTAGGGTTTACCTTTACCTTTCTTTATGTAGTAATTAGGGACGTCAACAGTTTAGATAACTTTAGATTGTGTTTTAGCTCATTAAGAAATTAAAATGTACATCGTAATAGGTAAGATGGGGGGGGGGAGCTGCAGTTAAAGGGATGGGTTAGGAGAGAGATAAAAAATACAATTATGCAAAAATAAAAGCTACTATTCATTCTACCTAGCCAAGTTGGTTTCATGCTATACTATGAGGTTCAGGAACTGGGGGAAATGACCCATGGGGAAGGGCAGGGACACACTCAATGCCTGTGCGTTGGAAGGCACTGTCCCAAGTAAGGAAACTGCCTATATTCATGGAGGATTTCACATGGTATAGATGCCTGGAAAACCAGGGTTCTAGATCAAATGGGGAGCCTATGGAAGTGGAAGGAGACCAGCCCCCCTTCAAACAGTCACTGTCCAACTTATGGAGAGCCATGGAAATGAGACTGGGAATACAAGGTGGAACAAGCTTATCCACACAGTTCTACCCTAATGTATTGCTTTTCCTAGTTCTTGAATGCCGGAAGAGGGTTTTCGATGCAGCCTTGCTGTGCTATGCATCCTCTAGTCAATTGCTATTCTTTTATTTGTTTCAATCCTTCCTTCCTTCCTTCTTTCCGTGTGTGTAACCAGGCTATAGAAACGACCCGGGGAAAATAGGTATGCTTGCTGAATAAGTCTTGCTGAACTGGGCATCAGATCAAAGCAGTGTTTTTTGTTTAACAAGCCAGGATTTCAGCGTCAAAGCTGGGCACTCAAAGGACAGACCCACACCATATCTTTAAGACACATTTAAACCACATTATCGCTCCCAAACAATCCCGGGAACTCTAGTTTGCTAAGGGTGCTGGAAATTGTAGCTCTGAGAAGGGTAGCTCTTCTCGGGTTTATTTGAGCCAAGAAATGTGCAGTGAATGTGCTGGAATTGTATGGTGTGAATCTGCCCCATAAATTCCGTGTTTACCTCAATCTGTGATTTTTTTAAAGAAAAAATATCTTCTCACATACATATTTTAACATGGACTTTCTCTCAGGATACATATTTAAATACATATTTTGATACATGCTGAGAAATGTGCTACAACATTCAGAGCAGTGTAAACTCCCAATGGATAGCTGAGTTCTGATCCACACATTAGAGTGAGAGGTTCAGATCAGGTCGCATTGCATATAAATTTGCAAAGATTGCTCTTCTTAAGCATCCCTAACTGGGGTTCTGAAAAAGCGGCCTTCCAGATGGTGTGTAGAGTGTCCACCACGTCTGCAGTTGTGCATCTGGGGGCTCTTTCAAATCTCATAATAAATGTTTGGAGGATGCAGGCCCATGATCTTTCCCTGCACATGTTCAAGTGACTTTCACGGCTGAAAAGGATGTCAGACTGTCTATCCCACCAAACTTACAGCACCAAAACCCATATTGTAGTTGGCAAAGATCTCCACTCTTGAAGCTGCCGGGCAAATCCCAGCAGTTTGCTGTATCCCTCCTTGAAAATAATCTCCTGCTGCCTTGTCAAACTTGTCTGGCTACAGCCAGTCAGGCCGTTTTGACACGGAGAACATGAAGCTGTTGAATTAAGGTGGCAGGGTTCAGAAGGAAATCTTAAATGGCTCAGGCTGCCAAAGAGCTGCTTTGCTGCTGAATTGGTTCCATTTTCTTTTTAACAGCCTATTTACCGAAGGGAAAGGAATTCAGCAGGTAAAATAAAGGAGATGTTAAAAAAAAAAACCCTGAGCCATGAATGCTTAGTCAAATCCCACTTAATGTACAGCAAGCTGCAATCCAGCCTTGTCTTTTCCATACCGGTTGTGCTGCTTCTTATCTTGTTTGTCAGAAATGAAAACAGGTGTACAAGTTTCTCCCTCCCCTGATATTCAAGATAGTCATAAAAATGCATACATTTATATAGTTAATGCGTCCTTTTTCTTTTGCTCAGAAAGAGGCAGTTAAGGATAAAGTCAGTGCTGCGATTCACGAAGCCTTTTGTTATTCAGTCATGCGGGGACGTGGTGTAGCAGTGCTTTGTCACCGGACTATGCTATCACACCATCTTCATTTCAGGTGCTCGATCTGAACCTATTCTACAAATCAGCATCAAGGATTTCTGAGGGCAAATGGAGTTTTGCTTTATTTCATTGACGCTATCCCCTTTTAACTCGTTCTGGCAGCCAAATGCGCTGCTCTGTATTAAGTTCCACCTTAGCACAGATGCCTATAGAGTCACATATTGGTGGGCCAGCACTGATCTGCATCAGAAATGGCAATTATCTCCCCCTCTGCTGTATCAATGAATAGTCAAGCAGATGAAGTGACATCATCACTGCAGTCAGAAATGAGGAAGCTCCAAGCCTGATGATGTGACATCATACACTGACTATCCCTTGATTTTATGTGTTCATTCATTTATTTCTACATTTATATTCCACCTTTCCTCAAAGGAATTTGGCATCAAAAAGGATATTGTAGAGGTTGGAAAAGGTTCAGGAAATGATCAAGAGAATGGAGCAACTCCTCAGTGTGGAAAGCTTGCAGCATTTGGGGACTTTTTAGTTAGAAATGTATGAAATTAGGATTGACATGAAGAAAGGGAATAGAGAAAAGCTTTTCTCCCTCTCACAGAACACAAGAAGTCATGGACATCCAGTGAAGCTGAATGCTAGAAGATTTGGGACAGAATAAACATAAAAGTATTTCTTCATGCAGTGCATAAACTATGGAACTCACTTCTTCAGGGGATGGTGATGGCTACCAATGTAAATGGCTTTGAAAGAGGATTAGACAAGTTCATGGATAAGGTTATCAATGGCTACTAGCCCTGATGACTGTGCTCTGTCTCCATAGTAATGGTTTTGAATGACAGTTGCTAGAAGCCACAGGAGGGGAGAGTGCTTATGTGCTTAGATCCTGCCTGCGGGTTTCCCACAGGCAACTGATTTTCTGAAAACAGGTTGCTGCACTTGATGATCCAGAAGACTCTTCTTATCTACTTATATTGTATACACTTCTCATGCTCCCCCTTTTTAATCCTGGCCATAACCACATGGTGCAGGTTAGCCTGAGAGACTGCAGCTGGACCCAGGTCACATAGAGGGCTTTATGTCAGTAGAGATCCGAACCCTAGTCTTCTCCCAGGTCCTAGTGCAACACTTTAGCCTCTACAATGGTACCTCGGGTTACATACGCTTCAGGTTACAGACTCCGCTAACCCAGAAATAGTACCTCGGGTTAAGAACTTTGCTTCAGGATGAGAACAGAATCGTGCTCCGGCGACGCAGCAGCAGGAGGAGGCCCCATTAGCTAAAGTGGTGCTTCAGGTTAAGAACAGTTTCAGGTTAAGTACGGACCTCCGGAACGAATTAAGTACTTAACCCGAGGTACCACTGCACTGGCTGATACCATCCCACTGTTGTTACGAGGGAGGGAACAGAAGCAGAGATGAGGCTTGTGGTCAGAGCTTGTTGGCTATTTGCAGTATGGTAGCGCTGCAGAGGGGACGCAGGTGGCACTGTGGGTTAAAGCCTCAGCGCCTAGGACTTGCCGATCGAAAGGTCGGCGGTTCGAATCCCTGCAGCGGGGTGCGCTCCCGCTGCTCGGTCCCAGCGCCTGCCAACCTAGCAGTTCGAAAGCACCTCCGGGTGCAAGTAGATAAATAGGGACCGCTTTCTAGCGGGAAGGTAAACGGCGTTTCCGTGTGCGGCTCTGGCTCGCCAGAGCAGCGATGTCACGCTGGCCACGTGACCCGGAAGTGTCTCCGGACAGCGCTGGCCCCTGGCCTCTTAAGTGAGATGGGCGCACAACCCCAGAGTCTGTCAAGACTGGCCCGTAAGGGCAGGGGTACCTTTACCTTTACCTTTACCTAGCGCTGCAGAGAGCTTGCTGGGGAGACCATGCATTAAAAAGGGACTCAAAAATAACTTAAACAAGGTTTTAATAACAAAAGCAAAACTCCTTATACACTAAATACATCAACAACAAACCAGACCCAACCACCAACCCATCCCCCAGGGTAATGGGAGAGCTAGGTGATGCTCCTTATATACTACACCCAAATGCTGACACACCTTAATCGATACAACTCAGCAGCACCTGCTATGTTTCACAGCTGTAAAGCTGGGTCTCGTTATCTTGCTCTGGCCCCTTAAAGACATACACATCGAGTGGAACAATGATGAACCTTTACATTTAAAGAAACCATTCAACAGAGCTGATGTCATGGGTTGGCATAAGTAGGCAACTGCTAAAGCAGAGCCCTCTGGAAAGGCAAAGTATTCCTGCCCTTCTCCCTCACCCTTGACACCTGCTCACACAACACATGCTTTACTTTTTTTTTTTGGGGGGGGGGAGACAGACAGACGGATATGCCATCACCTGCTCACCCGCTCAGCCAAAATCTCTTCCTGGCAAGTGATTAGGCAATGGTGACACAGAGGAACAACTACAGCAGCTGCAAAGAGGGAAGGATGCTCTAGCGAAGGTGTCTCATCCAAGGGCATCTTGTCCAAAACCTGGAGCCAGCATTCTTTCTGTGTTGATGGCTGCAGTCCTTAGGGGGGACATCCAACTTTCCTCCGCCTCTTTGTACTTTGAGAGAGTGTTTCATTGCAGCTAATCACCCAGGATTTTCTTCTCATGTTGCAATATTGTAGTCATTGTTTAACAAAACTCAGGTATTGTGGGAAGAGGAATGGAAGAGGGATGTAGTTTCAGCGGCAGTTGTTAGCGTTCACAAACTTTATCATCACCTTAGAATTATCCCCACTTTGCTAACATCTTTGATTACATCTTTCATTTACAATAGGTGATTGTCTTCTTCTGTTACTCAACCAATGGTGTAAGAATTGCAATGAGATTTCACACCTACTCATCTCACAGAAGGCACTGAGTTGTTGTCAAAACATCACAATGTCTAGATGGTGATTATAAACCTAAACTAGATTACAGGCAGTACTCTGAATATGAAGGCTCTTTAAGCCTTTTTACCAATCATTTGAGCCATCCAATCACTTAATGTTTGCTTATTCTAACATCCTGGTAGTATACAAGATATTGCTGCCCTGGACTTCTTTGGGAGGAAGGGTGGGATAGAAATTAAGTTTAAAAATAAAAATGGGTGGGATCTACCTAACGAGCCCCATCAGTTGAAGTCCTGTGCAAGAACTTCCACTTGTGCAATGAGGCTTTTCCCTCCCCTCTACGTGCCCATGTGACCCCAATAATTGCTGGGGGGGTTGGAGACCCCCCCCAACAGCTTGTGGGGGGAGGAGAGCAGGGATTGTTCTTTCTGGAATGCTAAAATTCTTGCATAGACAGAATGATTGGATGAACTCAGTGTTGAATTCTACCCATTGTTCCCGGGTCAGAAATTCTGTTTTAGACAGTGATGTGGAAGCCAGTGTGAGGCTTGGTAGAAGAGGCTGGTATTAGATTATCTTGATGTATAATCAGTTGAGAAGTTGAATGCTTTTCATTCAGTGTCCCTCACTTTTCACTCAGTATGATAACAACTGGAAATGGTGGATGCAGATAAGGTCACTCCTGCAGCACTGAAGCCAGTTCATATTTGAAGTTTTCAGAAGTTAAAGGACATGCCCAAGTGAGAGTAGAAGCAGTGGAGAAGCAAGAGCCACCATATCTTATGAGATGTTGGCTGGCTGGCTGCAGAATGTTTGTTTCAGGCCCAAGAAATGCAAAAGAGTAAAATGCTGTTCATGTCCATGTGGTAGAATTTTTTCTGTGGCAGGTATGCTTATGCAGCACATCTGAGGCTTATAAACTACACAGAAATGGAAGGAACAAGGGGGCTCCAGCGGCTATAAAATGTATCAAAGAACAGCACCCGCTCCCCAATGCAATAGCTGATCAGAAAGAAGCTGTTTTATTTTTGTATAAGAACTAGTATGAAAGAGGCCTCCCAGCATTCTCACAGGCCCATATAAGAACAACGTAAACAGTTGGGCCTGATGAGCATTGACTGTTCCCAACCCTAATCCTGCGGAAAGCCATCTAATTAGATTTTAATTTGACCCTCACTTGTTTTTAGGAGGTAATTTAATTATTGCTTGATTTTATAACAATGTTATATATTTGATGTTAGCCACCCTGAGCCCAGTTTCAGCCGGGGAGGGCGGGATACAAATTAAAGTTCATTATTATTATTATTCCCAGTGTATTAAAATGAACCCAAGAACAGACTCCTAACTGGCAGCTTCTTTTTTAAAAGGTTGCATTAAAAATCCCCAATGAATACAAAGGTCAACAGGTTTTGAACAAATGCAAACTTTACAATCAAATCTAGGCAATTGCATTATTTCATTCATCACTTGAAAGTGGATTTTTCATCTGAGGGCTTTTTCACACATGTTGGGAGACTCAGGGCACACACACAAACACACACAAAAGGAAGTATTTCACACAGCACAGAGTTAAGCTACGGAATTTGCTCCCATGAGGATAGTGATGGTCACCAACCTGGAGAACTTTAAAAGGGGGGGGGGGTTTAAACAATTTCATGCAGGATAAGCCTATCAGTGATGAGTAGTTGTGATGGGAAAGGGACATGGCTTAGTGGCAAAGCATTGCTTTGCATGCAGAAGGTCTCAGGTCCAATCCCAGGCATCTCCAGGTACAGATGCAAAAAAAAACAAAAAACAACCCTTTCTGATTAACCACGTCAACACAAGCCCTGCTGAAGGGCTTCCATATCTGGTCTTTTCTTCCTCTGCATCCCCCCCCCCCCGCTGCACATCTGCCCCCCTGCAATTGGTGCAGGGTGCATGTGCCAGGAGAACCCCCAGAATAGTGTACAGAGGGAGGGGCAGAGGATTGTGTTTTTGGACAGCCTGATATGCCTGAGCAGATGGAACGTCTAATAATGGGACATTGAATTCCACCCAGTGTCTGGAATCCTGGAGATGCACTGACAGTCATTGCTGACAGTCCTGTGCTAGATGGCCCTATGACAACACACACCACGATTGCCTCGTTACGTAAATCATGTTTAGAACACCACAACACACACGTATCTGGCTGTAAAGTAACATAACATTACATGCAATGAAACTGTAATTTAATCGTCATATCCAAAAATTGCAAAGCGCAGTTCCTGATGGCAATAACATATCATACTACTATTAACCTTCTATATGTGTTATTGTCATAAAGTCCAGGGATTGTCAAGTCCAAAGATTACAATGTGGAGTTTGGATTTGATATCCCGCTTTATCACTACCCTAGGGAGTCTCAAAGCGGCTAACATTCTCCTTTCCCTTCCTCCCCCACAACAAACACTCTGTGAGGTGAGTGGGGCTGAGAGACTTCAGAGAAGTGTGACTAGCCCAAGGTCACCCAGCAGCTGCATGTGGAGGAGTGGAGACGCAAACCCAGTCCCCCAGATTACGAGTCTATCGCTCTTAACCACTACACCACAATGTACAGTTCCTGTTGGCAATGCCATTTCATACTGATATTTTCCTTCTGCATCATCCTGTGTCTTAAAAGTGTAACAAATGAAACTTCATTCTGCATCGTCCTATGTCTTGAGAGTGTAACTAATGGAACTACTTAGTAACAACAAGGCAGCTGATGATAGAAAAGTTCTCAGGATACACCCTATGATGGCTCTATGAAACAGTTTCCTATGTTCCTATAACTGTGTACTTGAGGCAGTATTCCATTGAATGCCAGTTGCTGGAGAGCACGAGTAAGAAGTGTGCTGATGTGCTCAGGTTCTGCTGAAGGGCTTTCCACGGGCATCCGGTTTGCCACTGTGGGAACAGGATGCTGGACTAAATTGAACTTTTGGTCTGAACCAGCAGGACTCTTCTTATATTGTTATATTTATTAGGTTTTGAGGTGCAGGAATGAGTGTGACCAACAAGTTGGCTGGAAGGCTTTGACTAGATGTCCTCATCAAAGAGATGGACTTGGCAGAACCTCCCCATTGGGTGTACTCCCAGTGGGAAACATGGACTCCTTTCTGTGTAGCATATGAACTGGCTCTTGATAAAGAGTAAAACTCAAAAATGCGGTGTCAATTATTGCTAGTCAGAATGGTAGGCTCTGGGTGGTTGGGCAGCAGAATTTACTTGGTTACACAGTCCAAGGCTGCATTCAAATAGCAGTTTATTCTGTTTTCCTGACGTTTCCCTAACTGCTAATTTCCACATTGTATATGCCCTTTTGAACAGCATAGCCACCTTCTAGAAATATGGAGGAATATATCATAAGCTTGGTGTCTGTTTCTGTATCATTTGCTTCTAGAAAATACTTTGCTTACAAATAACAGGGGAATGTGCACTAAACTTGTGCTATATTCCATTACATATCTGGATGAGGCTTATATGTCATGCAAAAGCTCAAATATAATGCAAAAATTGACAGGAAAATGGCAAAAAAACAGAATAAGCTGACATGTGAATGCAGCCTAAATGATAGAGAAATGTTGGACTCAGTGTCCTGCAAATTCTTTCCTGTTTTTGTTCATGAAGGGTTTCACCACACTTTCATTTTAAGGCTTAATTTTGTAAGTAGCTAGACCAGCCTTTTCCAATCTGAAGCCCTCCAGATGTGTTGGACTACAACTCCCATCAGTCCCAGCCAGCATGGCCAATGGTCTGGGCTGATGAGAGTTGTAGTCAAAAATAGCTGGAAGGTTCCATGTTAGAGAATGTGAGCTTCCCATGGTGGTACTAGAAATCACACTGCTGATCTTCTTCATTTTTAGGTAATGTGTAGAACTTATTTTTTGGCTTAAGAAAGATAAAAAATATATACTAAAGAATAAGCAATGTTTTACAACTCTTACTGCATGACTGGACTATTTCATAGCTAGACTACTGAGAAAGAGGCATATGTAGAGCTGTAAATACTTTGCATTTATAGAAGTAAGACCTGACTTTCCTGTTTCAGTTTGCTAATTTTCAGAAGGCAGTACAGATACTTTGGCATTCACTCAAATACTCTGTAACATTTCATTCCCTTAGTCACAGATATAGTTATTTGACCTTTTATAAAGCTCTTGTTACAATTTTTCAACGGCAAAAGGGGGGGGGGGAGGACTTGTCCTTTGAAACCATATTTCAACATTATTTTGATTCAGAACTTTCCCAGGGATAAAGAAACTCTGAACCTCCAGGTGATGTTCTGCATCAACTCTCATCACCCCCAAACATCATGGTCAGTGGTAACCACTGTAGTCTATCAGCATCTGAAGAGCCACAGATTTCCCCATTTTACCACAATAATGCCCTTTGTCTATTTCCACTACAGTATTTCTTTACATAACCTAACATAAGATTCTGCACCATTCATTATCAAAGTTATTTGATAATGTTGTAGAGTGGTTTTGTGTTGATGTGATAGTTCTGAAGAAAGTGGTTCAAGGGTTACAGTCATAAGACCATGCCTTCCCTCTTTGCTTCATTTTGTGACTCCAAGGCTCATTCAGCTGTCAGGTTTGCCATCAGGAAAAGAGTCATTATCAATTTGCTGCTAGTCTCCAAATATATTTAGTGGATGGGGTACAGCAGAGAACCAGTACATGTGTAGGGAAGGTATTATTTTATACCTGTCCCTCCATTAACCTCAGTATAATTTTGAGGACACCAGGAATAGGAAACCTTTGGCCAGAGGTGCCCACTTGGGCCCCAGACTGTGAATGCTCAGTGACGTCATGTCATGCACTCAATGCTCGGCCGCCACCCTCTGCCGCCGTGGCAGGACAAAGTCTCCATCTTCACACTGTCTCTGTTGGGGCCTGACATAGTTGCAGATGCACCCCAGATGCACAGCCACAGCCACAGCGGGCCCAATAGAGGACTTGTGGTGTATGCAGAGGCCCCGGCCCAGCTGCTGCGGCAGCGTCAGAGAGTCAGAGGTAAGGCAGCAGGCAGTGGAGGCCAGGCACCCACAGTGAAAATTTTGTGGGTGCCCAGGCACTCAGGGACCCCTGGAGTTGGCAACTGTGCCTGGTGGGCCTTTCACAATAACATGAAGGGCCAACTCTCATCAGGTCCTGGTAAGATGGCCAAAGGTCAGGAATGATCAGAGTTGTAACCAGTGCCATTTTTCTAGAAAAAGAGGTGCTAGAACTTACCTCTTCATTCTCCTAGAATGGCAATGGTGCCCACCTGACAGATGCCAGTGCCAGTGGCATCACAAGGGGGCGGGGGTGGTGTGTCCCAGGTGCCATGTCTGGGGGGTGATAAGAAGGCATCCCATGGGGGCTCGCAGCGGCGCAAGCAGCCATTGCGACGGTGCAGCCGCATGTGGAGGATCCTCTGTTCGTGGCTGCAGCTGTGAGCAGAGGATCCCAGCATGGCAGTAGACCATGATTTACAGCGCATGTGCAGCATTGCACGCATGCACTGTATGTAACAACGCTGCATATGCGCTGTACATAGTGGTTTGCCGCTTGAGCGCCATACGGATGGTGGTGGGATCCCTCTTTCGCTGCTACAGCCGTGAACGGAGGATCTTGACACCGTCCATACAGCGCTGGAGCGGCGCCACCGGCAAACCGCTATGTACAGCGCATGTGCGGTGTCACTATGTACATTGCATGCACTGTACATAGTGGTTTGCTGCCCCGAGTGTCACAACGCCTTCATTCGCCCCTGGCCAGTACAGTGGTACCTTGGTTTAAGAACAGCTTAGTTTATGAACAACTTGGATTAAGAACACTGCAAAGCTGGAAGTAGGTATTTTGGTTTGTGAACTTTGCCTTGGAAGCAGAACATGTTCTGCTTCCTGTTGAGTGTGTTCCATTTGTAAATTGAGTCCCCTGCTGCTATGGGAAAGCACGCCTTGGTTTAAGAATGCTTTGGTTTAAGAAAGGACTTCCGGAATGGATTAAGTTCGTAAATCAAGGTACCACTGTACTGTGTTCCGGTGAGTTCTGGCAGGAAAAAAAGGTCCAGGTTGTAACTGCAACTGGAAGGCCAGAGGTTCCCCATCCCTGCATTAAGCCAAACTCATTATGGGGATTGCTCTATGTGCTATAGTCCAGACAGCCAAATATAACATATAATTCCCACTGGACTCCACACGCTAATCTCTACTGCTCTCTCAAGCTACTGGTGTCAGGCGACACAAATCCTAAATATTTCAGTGGAGGAGCATCCAAGATGAATGTCAGCCTACAGCTGCTTTTATGTATTTTCTTAGTTTTGCTCTTGTTTTAATTATCCGTTGCTTGTTTTCCTACTGGGCTATCAACTCCATGGCTAATGTTTGCAAAGATGCCTGATGTACCGTGGGTGATAAATGCTACTATTATCTTAAGCAGGGAGAGGCTGGCTGCCCTTTTAATTCAGAGGATCTTCTGGAGGGATGGGGTGGAAAAGGATGGGTGGGCGACTGTTTTCTCAGTGCTGTTCCTTTGATACCATCTTGGCAAAATAGCCATATATTAAAGACAACACAAAACGTTGGCTCAGTTCCGAAATCTAAGGGGACCCGACTAAAGTTGCTTGCTTTAATGTTCAAGGGAAAGAAAAATACTTGGAAGTTCTGTTCTGAACCATTATGAATCAAAGGGATACTCTATTTCCAGATGACACATCATGAATGTGTTTCTCTCAGAGACGCAGGGTGCGACTTTGATTTGTGCTAGTCACAGGCGAGGAAAGCACAGTGGCTTGGGGCACAATTCATCTCAAGCCAAAGGCTTTTTCTAGTTTTGCACTGTACTACTGCACTGTAAATTGGGGAAAAGGACCACAAGCCAGAGGTTCCAATTTAACACAGGGCCATTGCTTAATAGTTTTGAGCAGTGTTGCTTCCTCGTACTCTAGTGCATCATATGAACTAGTAAATGTCCAGATAGTTGGAGTATCCAAGCCCCATATGTAGAGCCAAGAGGAAAGAACAGCAGTTGAGCAATTGATGGGAACCCATTCAAAAGACTGTTTATCTTAAGGGTTTACCATCCTGCTTTCATTACTGCCTGGATCCTCCTGGTTTTCTGGGTCATCAGCGGGAACAAGACTTTCAACACCTCCTAATCTCATAACATACTTTGCAATTCTCATGGATGTTTTAATTCGACGTTGCTCATGTCTTGCAGGTAATGAATTTAGAAGCTTAGCAATTCTATAGTTTGTCCAAGTTAAAACGGGGTCTTTTAAAACCTCAAACTGAGGACCTTGTCTCCAAGGACATCTTAGAACCATTTTTTTTCCTCCCCTGAGGAGAAAAAGCAATAAAACTTCTCTGAGGCATGGTGCAGATGATTATTTAAATAGATAAATAAATAAACAAACCACTGACTTTCTAAAACAATGAAAGGACAGAAGAAATGTCAGGCAGAGATTTCTGCCAACCAGCCTTGTGAGAAGCTTCTTCCCAACATACAGTCATATTTTATCCTTTCATCAAATTGAAATCAAAAGAGGGCTGTTAGATTTTATAGTGTGTTTGATGGTGCATTGCATCACTAGCTGAATCTTCAGCCTAAATGTTCATTTTGAACCGCGAATTAACTACTTAAGCATCCTTTAGAAGAGGCTGAACCCATTACCTTTGTTTTGTTTTTCAGGTCTTTAAAGAATACCTTGGTGCAGTCATAATTGCCTTCCAGAATTATCTGGGTTTTGGAAGCAAGTTTTAGATGTTTTCATCAAAATATGTTTTCAAGCCTATTACACACAGTGTTCAAAATGGTCCCAAGAAAGGAAGAGGCGATTGTTTCATTTCTTTGCTCTCCAATGTTTAATATGGGTTCTGTTGCAGTTTCATATTTCTTTTATTGTACTGACGGAGAAAATTTACGAACCAAGCCATTTTTAACCATCAAGATCATCATAATCATTGTTGAGTTATATGAGATGAATTGTAGAATGGACTCAGGAGATAACGTGATGTGATTGGCTACACTGGCATTGATGCAATTTAACACTAATGAGGGCTGTTGGGTTTTGATGTGAACAGAGGCAAGAGAAATAAAGTGAAGCGAAAGCTTGAATGCAAAGTGAGAATCTAGGGGCATAGTCTAGAAGACCGTGGCAACTAGCTTGCAGGAAAATGTATCAGATTACAGATTTTGGGGTGGCAAATTGTTATGGTAAGAGATCAGTTGGTATCTTGAAAAGAATTACCTGATCATGACTCAGCAAGTCTCTCAAATGAATGGCTGTGTTGAGAGTGTTGTGTTTGCAGTTCCTGCCTTTGTCAGGTTTAACCTCTCTCTGTGTGATAGGGGAACAGAGAAAGGTAACAAAAGTGATGAGGAGCTGTGTACATGTTCAGGACAGGAAAAAGTTGCTAGAAGGTGCTAACCCTGCAGCTTACTCACAAAAGGAAGGAAAATATATATAAGCAATGTGCAAGATGAGTAACAATGTAGACCACAGGCATAGGGAACTTTTCTTTGCCAGAAAGAGAGTTGTGCATTGAAAGGAATAAAAGAAATATTTTCTGATGTGTTCCTCCCCTGCTGTGGAAATCTGTGTATGCCATACCCATGTGTGGCTGATGAGTAAATCAATGGCTATTTGGTGCAGGGGATAGAGGAAATATGATGCTTTTGTTTTTTCATAACCTTGGAGTTAGCACTGCACTAATCATCCTACTGTGTTGGTCTATAGTATTTCAGATCCCTCTCTGTAAAATTACTTGAATGCACACCCTGTGTTAGATTCTCCTTGCACAAGCAAAGCAAACTGAAGATGTGAGCTAGAAGCTCTTGTTTAGTTGGGTGACTCATTCAATAAGTTCCCGGCTGTTGTAGCTTCTCTGTATGCTAGCCATCACACAGGGGAGATTATAAGGGTAAATTACCAGAAGCTTATTAGCAGACTCAAGGTTGCCATTTTAGGATGGTAATGATGAGATGATAATGATGATGATAATACCGAGGAATTATGTTGCACCTTCAGTTATTCAAAGCGCTTCACGTACATTATCTCAATAATCCTTACAACAATCATGTAAAGGTAGATCAGGATTACTATCACCACATTTCAGATCAGGTGTTGGCATGGGACACATCCCACTTATGACTACCAAGCAACTTTGAGGGAAAGGTGAGATCTGAATGGGGAACTTAACTGGCTTATAGCTCAGGATCTCAGGCACAATGCTTTGCCAGCTCTCAAAGTCTGCTTGCATTAGCGAGGAACTCCAAAGTATTGTGGCCCTGCTCCTTTGATGGTTATTTTAGATCCATGGAATTCTATACTGTGTAAGCCATGGGAATCAAGAAACCATTTATTATGCTTATGATCGCTATTCCCAGGATCCAAAAAAGGTGAGCTGTGATTCACTGAACTTGTCAGGCTTTACTGACTGCCTTTCATCTCATTTCAAACTCTGATTCATCCCTTGAATGAGAAAACAAATCAGAAGTTCTAGGGGAGAGGAAGCCAATGTGATGCTCTCTAGGGGTTGTTGGACTACAGCTTCCATCATCCCTGACCACTGGCCATGCTGGCTAGGGCTGATGGGAGTTGGAGTCCAACAAACATCTGGGAGAAATCTCATTGGATACAGTGGTTCTTGTTCATTCAGTGATTTCGATCTTGTGATAGTGAGAAAAACAGGTCCTATAGAAACAATTTAGCTTTTATTTGTAATTATACAGCAAATACCTCCTGGAGCCCAAGGCATACACTTTAAAAGATACTTAAAAGTTCCTTTGATTCAGGAGGCACTTTGCAACAGATTTTGATCTGAATTATTCCATTGTTACTGTACAGCTCTGCAACTGAGATCTGAATCTGTTCTTTACATTTCATCCTCATTCCTTAGAAATGGAAAGGTTATAACTTATAAGTGCTTTGGAAATGATAAACAATCCTCCTCTTTGCATAAAAGCTGAAACCAATTATCCTTTTGTGGGGAGGGGGGACTTTGAAAAGCATGTGGTTACCCCCACCCACAAACACCCTTGTTTCCCAAGCCAGGATATAGTAAAACACACACACACACACACACACACACACACACACACACACACACACACACACGTCATCTAAGCTCTGCTTCTTAAATTCTGGAGCACAGCCATAAATTTTAATTGGTAATGCCAACCTTTGTAATTCAGACTCTCTGAGTCAATTGCACAGAGCATTCCTTCAAGGAATTTGGCCCTCAGAGTAGAAATTGCAAGGTGCCGTAAAAGAACTGTGGCAAATATTCATTGAATTCCGTACATAAACCCTACATAAAATCCCTTCAGATGTATCCAAACCCCTTTTATCTTTACTGCCCAGACACATTTGCATGACTGGCTTCTGAAGAAGCTTGCAAGATGCACATTTCAGGCTCTCTCAGATAGTTAAATGGCATTTTCTTGAACTTTTGGAATATATACTCAAGACTAGAAATGCTTCTAATCTGTTGGTGGTGGTAGTCTAATCGGTAGCAGCAGCAGCAGCAGCAGTACTACATAGCCATTACTGAATATGGTGCTTTAAAGTGTTTTCAAAAGCAAAAAAAAGGAGAGGTTTATATCCCATGAAGCTTACAATAAACAATCAACAATAGGTCAAACAGCAGACAGACGGGAGGAAGAGGCAAGGACAGCAAAAACTTTTCCCCAAGACTGGCTGTTAAAGGAAAGTTTTCCTTTCTCTTTCTCTTTCTGAGACCTTAGCTCTGACTTGAAGAGCTACAGCAGTTGTTCTTTGCAGAGCTGACAAGTAAATCAGCTGGATGTGGATGCATTTGGCCCCCAGGTTTAATAATATTGCCATCCCATGATCTAATACATTGTAGAAAATATGAAAAGAAGACAGGATAGGAAGAAAAGGGGGAATAGGCGAGTTTATTTGTTACTCAGCCTTTATGGCCAGAGAACTTGGCACATTTATGGGAATTAATAATAGTTTAATATAATTATAATTATTCATAATTTAATGCTTTGTCTGCAATTTCCGGAAATGGTTGAAGACATTCTAGTTACGACAGGCTTTCCCAGTTGGATAAATGGGTCTTTACCACAAGTGCCCACTTGCAGTGGTTTTAGTCTTGCTTTAAAGGCACTGTATGTGTTGTTTTTGTGTTTTTAATTATCTTGTGCAGATCACCTTGAGATGGTGGTTTGGAAGGCAATTCATAAATCAATTGTAATAGTAGTTGTAGTAATTATGGAGGTGCCAGAAACTGCCCTATAAAGAAATGGCTCCTCTTGTTGCAAGACCTCCCGCCAAGTACAGAGCAAGCTTACCTAAATACTGGAGCAGGTTAATGTGAATATCGGGTAATTATATGAACAGAACCCAAATTCTTGCCTGCAGGCACTAGCTTAGCAATACCTGTAAATTCACCATCTACCTGAGGCATGTTCTTACTGGAATAAAAATGCATGTCTCAGTGTGTATCTTGCAGTTGTTTATGGCAACTCCAGCTACTCCCAACATTTCTTTTAGCTTTACAGTGTTGCAAGCTTAGGCACCACATGGGATTCATTATACGCTGAGAATAGGACTGTGTGTGGACAGTTTCTCGAAATTCTTCACTCTGTTTTTGAGCAGGGAAAGAACACGTGCACTAGTTCACTGATTTTCTCCATCTTCTCCCTGTTTGCAGTGACAATTCCACAGTTTCTTTCCCCCCCCCCTCCTTTTTGTTTTTATGCTGCCACTGCAGCGGGTTACAGAAGCAACTATGTCGACAACCCAGACACCATTTTGTTTCATCTGCTTTGCCTCATCATCTGTAGCATCTTTATTTTATTTTATTTTATTTATACATCACCTGATTTTAGAAACAACCCTCAAAGTGGTTTACAAAATGGACAAAGCAATAAAGTTATCAATAAGGAAAATGGACAACAACAGCTTTAGACTTTCTAAAAGTTACAATAACAATGAACTAAAAACAGATTAAAACTTGCATCAACTTTACAAACATTTGGGTAGGCTTGCCTAAACAAAAATGTTTTTGGCAGGTGCTGAAAAGAGTACAGCAAAAGCACCTGCCTGAGATCAATAGGCAGGGAGTTCCACAGTGCAAGTTCTTACAGATGCAGAATAGGTATTATGTGGCACCTGTAACAGAGCCAGTTTCACCAACTGAATCAGTGAAGTGGGACCTTCTGTTTGCTGCCCAGAGTGACTGGGACAATCCAGTCAGATAAGTGGGGTATAATGAGTATATATTTATTATTACTATTATCACATCATCATCATCATCGTTATCACAAAACCTTCATGTCAGGCTAATGGACTGGTGCCAGGCAGGCTGTGCATTGCTTTATAGTGGTACCTCGGGTTACATACGCTTCAGGTTACATACGCTTACAGACTCTGCTAACCCAGAAATAGTACCTCGGGTTAAGAACTTTGCTTCAGGATGAGAACATAAATCATGCTCCTGTGGCGCGGTGGCAGCAGGAGGCCCCATTAGCTAAAGTGGTGCTTCAGATTAAGAACAGTTTCAGGTTAAGAACGGACCTCCAGAACGAATTAAGTTCTTAACCTGAGGTATCACTGTACCTGCCTTTCAAATCAGCGGAATGAATCAAATAAAACGATAATGAATAATTGGCAGCAGCAAAGATTGCGGGGCTCCCCTTCTTGAATTGCATGAATTGATTCTCATTGCTGTTCCCCAGCATTGCTGTTCCCCAGGGACAACCATACATTCATTTAATCATTACCTTCTAAATCACACTCCCCATTTACACTCTTCCAGTAAACAGAGGAACTTCAGCCAGGGCTTTCATAACAGCGTATTCCCCACCGGGACTCCAGTTCCCTTACTTCCACTTGCATTGAATTGCCGTGAGGTTGGTACAAGAGGCTGAAGAAAGGAGAGCAGGAATACAGCTGAGCTACAAGCATTAAGGGCCAAGTTTTTCTAAGTGTAGCTTTCTGAGCCTGAAAAGAAGTGTTGCTTAGCAGTTAAAGCCCGGGGGGCACAGAGACATGAACTCATGACTTCAGAATCTGTGTTACAGATGCATATTTCTCCCTGAGCCTGTCTCTCTTTCCTTTGGCAGAGACTTTCCTTTTTTATTTTTATTTTGGTAGAGATTCCAAGAGAAGCAAGGAAAAAAGTTACCACTTCCGTTACAGAAATAGTAGTAGCCTTCCTGCCTACGCCCCATTTGCGTGCACTAAATAATTTGAAGGCAAGTGAATTTTAAGAGGCTCTTTGGAAGCTGAAGACAAGTGTTCAAGCAGATGGCGAGAGAAGCTTCCTCAAGAAGGATTAGAGCTCATCTCGTTGCCTATAACAGGCCTAACCAGCGTCTGTTTGGGGCAGAGATCCGTATCATAACTCCAATTAGCTGTGTTCAGTTAATTGTGTGTGAACAATTGCATGCATGTAAAAAAATAAAAAGTAACAGGGTGGGGTGGTAGCAGGATTGAAATCATGGTACATGGAGAAAAGGGTGAGGTTAATATTTCTCCTTTGTCATCACCCTGACAAAATTCCTCATAGCACAAAGCTCCTCTTATCTCAGGGTGGTGGTGGTTCAGTTTCCATAAAGCTATGCTCTATCTCCTGCTGAGTTTGTCTGTGTGAGGCATCCGAAGGAACAGCAAGAATTGTTTTATTTCTCAGAAGCATAACAAGCCGGGTGAAAGGGCACTTTCTGGGCCTAGTAAGTATGACATGCTGTTGACTGGGGCCAGTTCTAGGGAGCAACCAGACTGGCTGCCAGCTTGTTTCAGAACACAGGTATGGATAGACAAAGTAGCCAGCTTCAATTTATGTTGGTTTCAATCCCTCCTCACAATCTTAAATTCAGTTTTCCACATTTCCACATCAGTTGTGATTTATTTCTTCATTTTAAAAGCATTTTGTGGGCCATTTTGCTGAATATACAGATTCTTGCAAGCAATCTCACCTAATATAATGCATATATATATGCAATTTTGAGAAATATGCCCTAATACACACATTTTTATACACTGAGTTTTTGTAGTTGGAGGACTGTAGCACACAATTCTGGCACGATTGCAAATCACGGGAACACACGTTGGATAAAATTATATGTATTATCTGTGGCCATAAAGCATATGGGAGAGTTACCTTGTCTGTCTGAGAACGATGTCCTAAGGATTAGTTAGAAGCCCTACCTGGCAGCAGAGCAGGGTTCCGTTTGTCCTCGATAGGAGACATGAGGTGGCTGTTTCATTTTATTGTGGGTAGAAATCCCCTTACCCATCCAGCTAGTGATGGGATCTCAAATGAACCAGAAAATTAGCCAGTTTCTCCGGTGACAGTTGTCTCGTTAGACAGCACGCTGCAGGCAAAATTTGCCATGCACAAATCCCAAACCTGCCCATGCAAATGGATACTGTATTTACTTAGGCAAATCTGATATTGATACACTAAAACGTGGCCACTTGAAAAATGAGATGTGGCAGGGTTTGTGTGCAAATATGAGGGCTTTTTACTTAGGTTCTGCTTCAAACAAATAATTAGAATTAGATTTTTTTTAAAAAAATTAGTCCGGATGGAGCGAGAATAAGCAGATATACTACTGAAGCCCTCTTTAGATTATGGTGACAAAATCCTGTATTGCAAGACTGTTGCTAAGCACATTCCCTTTCAGTCTTGGGCTATGCCTCATTGAACACAAGCCAGCAAAGGATACTCTATCATGTTTGCTTTCATTACTCTTGCAGTAAGATATCTGGGACAGGCTGGCTGTGTAGTTTAATGGAGGATGCTGTTTAGCTTCATTTTACCTTCTGTTGTCCAGGGAGTGGGTGGGATCGTGTTACTGTAAATATTTCACTGGAGGGCCAAGTGGGGCAGTTGGATTGATGATCAGTCATATTTACTTAATGCTTACCTTCAGCAACAGAAGCTCTCAGCTGCTGGTTGTCCCCCCCCCCCCCCCCCGTTTTTCACTGGTGTATTCTTAGGATATCTTCTGCCCCTTGGCTTTTCTCGTGACATTATTTTTCACAGCTTATGCTCTTATTGAGCTTCAGCCTAGATAAAAAAGGCAAAAAACAAACAACCTAGTGCACTATGTGCACATATGGTAGTGATTATATAAATCAATAGGCTGTATATATATGGTAGCAACTAGGTGGAGTAGCAAAGGAAAGATGAGGCTATAATGGGAATGGGAGAGAAGGAATGGTAACAGGGAGACATGTTGCCATGTTGTTCAAATGGTACCAGTTAGAATATAATGTTGAGGCTGGGTAAGATTAGCAGGTAAATTAAAAGTAAAGGTAAAGGGACCCCTGACCATTAGGTCCAGTCGTGGCCGACTCTGGGGTTGCGGTGCTCATCTCGCTTTATTGGCCAAGGGAGCCGGCGTACAGCTTCCGGGTCATGTGGCCAGCAGGACTAAGTCGCTTCTGATGAACCAGAGCAGCACATGGCAACGCCGTTTACCTTCCCACTGGAGCGGTACCTATTTATCTACTTGCACTTTTATGTACTTTTGAACTGCTAGGTTGGCAGGAGAGCAGGTAAATTATCAAGTCCTAAATGTATTGATCATTCAGCATTAATCTATCCCATAAAAATAGATGGTTGAACCCTGGATGGACACTCAACAGGCCTCTGGGATGGCAGAGAATTATGCACAGCTTATCCATGCAAGATGCTCTTTTCTGTAATGCACATTGTGATCAGTCTGTTGCCAAACAAAGGCTGCACAAGTATCTTTGATATGGAATATTTTGTTTGCAAGTGTAATATTTGCTTTTCACGGTATGTGAATGTGCAACTTGGAAATTCACTTTCTCAAAAGATTAATGTCATCAGGAAAATGGGACAGCTCAAGCTGACAGAGGAATTGACGTGAGACATAACAAAAATGGAAAGTGAATGCCAAGCAGTGCATTGTCAGGATTAATTTCTGGGCTGGCGGTGGGGAGTGGGTTATTATTATTATTATTACTATTATTATTTTCCAGCAATCACTTGCACCTGTAATAACTATTATCATTATTAGGAAAATTATTTACCAGCATTCATCTGTTTCAACAGAAACTACTTGGTTATGTATAATAACAACCCCAGACTGTTAAATCAACATTGATTTAACCTATGGGATCTCTCCAGTAGTGGATTCAAACAATATCCATAGGTAATTGCATTGACTGGGAATTTCTTTCTCCCTCTTTTGTATACAAGAGTGGTGTGTGTGTGTGTGTGTGTGTGTGTGTGTGTGTGTGTGTGTTTTGCAGCACTTCTCTGGGTGTCCAAAAATGTCACCATGGGATGGGGCATGTCCTGGCATTTGCTTGCATTTGGAACAGACCATGTGATAGTCTCTCTGAGGAAGCACAAAACAAGGTAATAAGAAGATTTGTTTTGCTTCCAGCTTGCAAAAGAAAGTGTATGTGTGCATGCAGACACCTGCCTTGTCCCCTTCATGCACTAGACAGGACTGACTGAGGATGGCTTGAGGCAGGAAGTTTGAACACTTTCTTTTTAAAATTCCTTTGTTGTATTTTAGCCACTTGTGTTTAAACAATGTGTAAGAGTTAACTGTGGAAGTAGCAGGGTGATTCCACACAATCTCCTGGTGCTGGATTGACCGAAACAGGCTTCACAAGTTGAGGTGGAAGGGTTTATTGCAGACTTGGCTCCATAGTTCTTTAGGCCCTCATCAATGAGCTTTCTACACTAGTGCAACTGGGCTGAAGTGGCAATGTCCTATGGCTGGTAAAAGAAAAAGCCTCTATGGTTTGACCCTGCTGGACTTGAAAGATCCAAAGTTGTAACAGTTTGTTTCCTAGGCTTCAGTTTAACCTGGCAGAGTTGTACCATAGCTGATAACTCTGAAGGGAAGAGGGCCCCACCCAGCTAAACACATCAGCACTATCAGAGCACTGATAATCTGCCATTTTCTTACTTAAGTTCACTGTTTAAACAAAAGCGTGGAAAAAGAGCATGTTAATTCTTTGGCGTGGGGTAGGAAATACCAGATTCGGTCCCAGTCCCGTTTCCCTCTCTGCTTAACAAGTGCTCTACTTCCACCTGTGTCAGGTGAGCCTGTGAAGATGCTGAACTAGTGACTAGAGGCAGCAATGGGCCAGATGAAGGTCAACAAAGCAAACTTAAATTGTGGCAGCACAGAGGCATTGTGGGTAAATGGTGTGCAGTAAGTTTTGAAGCTGGATGAATGAAGGAAGCTCGATTCTATCATGTCCTTCAGTTTGCTAAAGGTCTAAAATTTCTGTCTTTTGAGCCACATGCATAGATTAGGTAGGGCATTTAATTTTTTGCTGTTTTCTCTATTCTTGAAGGAGGAGGGTTGAATCAACCATGGGATATAATGGTAGCAGTAGAAAGGTTTTATGCCTTTATAGTATGTGGATACCTAAGGCATATTGAGGAGAAACCACTGTGCTTATTCATAGTGGGTGGCCTATTGGGGTTAAGGAAACACAGCACATATGTCAAAACTCCTGTTACCCCATTCTTCGTGGCGAGATTATATATGGATAACTCTGGCCTTCCCTATTGGGGAAGGTCTTGGTGGTAGGCCAGGCAGCAAATCACATTAATACAACGTCAGAGACCTGGAAAGAGATAGGGATTTTTTTTGGGGGGGGAGGGCTGTCAAGTTCTTTTTTCTGTTTCTTTGTGAGCCTGACAGTTTGGTTCAGTACAAAGACCTTGGATTTGAGTGCAAGAGAATTGCAGAACTTGAACTACACAAACAGAATGGCAATTTAATAGCCTATATCTGTAGAATTTGGCTTTGCTGGTGAGCATACATGAATAAGGGACTTAATTTTGCCAGTGTATATAAACCAGAATCCTTACGGGAGAGGTTAGGCATTTGCTGTCTTATCACCGATTCAGTTCTTGGCTGGGCTCTGTCTATGTCCTGCCAAATATGCTATAAAGTGAACATGACACTTTGGCTTCACTGAAGTCTAAAAACAAACCTGCATTGATTCAGTAATGCCAGGTAGAGGAAAAACTGTACACTGGGCAGTCCATACACACCCAGTTTGGTGATGACTTCTTTTTGATTTGATTTATTATTTAAACGCAATCTCTGTTCTAGGTACTTCGCTTAGGTAACAATACACAAAATCAATGAAGGGAGCATTTAAAGCAATATAGAGCCATACTTTGTGTAGGACTGACTTTGTATCTGGTCCAGAAGCTGCAATTAGTCCAGAATGCAATGACCAGCCTGCTCACATGCTACTCCATTGCTGAGAGAGCTGCACTGATTGCCAATTTGCTACTGAGTTAAGTTCATGGCTCTTGTGTTAACAAAGCCCTGAACAACTTGGGCCCTTAAAGGCTACCTGATTCCTTATGTGCCACCTTGATCACTGAGATCTTCTGGTGAGGCAAAGTTGGCCAGCCCCCATGCCCAAAGGTTAGCCAGCCTTTACCATTGGCAAAACATTAGTGTTGCAAGCCCTGCCCCATGGAACTCCTTGCCAATAGAAGTCTGGCTTGAGTCATCTCCACTTACTTTAGATGTCTTCTGAAAACTCTGTGGTTCAGAAAGGACTTTAGAATTTGATGTTTTTTTAAAAAAATGCATCATTTTTTTATTGACATCTTACTGATGTCATTATTGTTGAACACTGCCTTGTTATATTTCTTATGAGAAGGTGGTTTATAAATATAAACAAAGCAGAAAGCTGAAAGTACCGGTTTGTAAAAAAAAAACAAAAAATACAGCATATGTATTGCTTAGCCATAATGCACAATTTCGATAGCGGCAGTGGGCTCTCCAGACTGCTTGGCCCCTTTTCATTTTTTTGCAAATGTATTCTACAATAGTTCACTAACATGGGCCATAATCACACCCTACATTTAAACAAGGTTTCCCCAAAGAATTCTGGGAACTGTAGTTTGTTGATGATGTTGGGAGTTGTTATGGGACAGGAAGTTGTAATGAGACAGGAAGTGAAGCAATTTGTCTGCCCCAAAACTTTTTCAGGTACAGTACAAACAGGAGTGAAAGTGGGATTGTATATAATCATCCTGATACCATTATGAGCACAAATCGTCGTGAATGCAACAGTAAAAACAGACATCTGGAGGGACCATAGAGATAGAAAGAGGGAGAAAATGAACAAGGTGATAAAATACACAGTGTTGATTTGGGTCATAATAATAATAATAATGTCAATAATAATGCTGGGCTTCATAAAATTCAAAATTTTAATAGCCAGCCTTTCAAGACTGTGAAAAACTACTAGTGCTTTAACTGTTTAATGCCACAAGGGCATTCAGGCCATAATGTACCACACATATGTGTAAAGAAGAGAATGAGGTAGTAAATCTCAGCATGGTCACCAGGGCTCAATGATTAAGAGCAATAAAACATGTGCTGAACTATATAAGACTTAAAACCCCGAACACCAGAAAGTACATTTTATTTTTTAGTTTAAAATAGCATTTGAAAAACCATTGTAATTGAGAAATGGCAGCAACAGGAATAAGAGTGTGTATTATTTTATCATAATGAATTATATTATATTTTTCCCCCTTACCTAGCAATATTTTTTTTGTGTGTGTGGTGACTAATAACATTCTCTCCTGCTGCAATTTCTCTAACTCTTTGTGATGTTAGGAAAAGCCAAGAGAGATTTAATAACTGCCCCGTGATGATAAGAGGATGGCTCGTAAGGAAATGAAAATGAATCACTAATGCGGTTCAGATATTGTAAAATAGGGGGTAAGATGCAAAAAAGGGGTTGCAGTCATAGCATACCATATGGGTAAAAGTGTTTGGCATGTCCTGAGGAGTTACACTCGGTAGGTATATATCTTATATATATCTCTATCTCAGTTGTTCTTCAAAACAAATTAACAAATAAGCTGCTGGAATATGCTAATCTCTGACACATCTTTATTTTAAGTGGTGTGGTTTTTGATGTGTGTAGTGATCTATCAGGCAGGTAAACCTATTGCACCTGAGCAGAGGTCACGTGTCCCATTTCACCACTTGAGGCAATACGGGAACTGCCGCCTTGCCCTGCTGCTGCTGCCACCCCAACCTGCCACCATGGCCTGTTCTGCCACAGCTGCACACTTTGCCGCATCTGCATGGCGTTGGTGAAGCAGCTCTGCCCATGGCACCAATTTCATGCAAGATCATGCCAATTTGGGGGCAAGATCTCATCCAAAATTGTGTAAGAGTTTGCATGCTCCACAAGATCTCACATGATTTCGGGTAAAATCTCACCCAAAATGGGCGCCATCTAGCCCCAAATCAGTGCTGATGGAGCAGTGCATGTGCCCCACTGGCAGAGGCAAGGGCCAAGCGGGGCACCCATAGGTTTGTCTCCTCAGAGGCTTCTGCCACCTGAGGCAGCGGCCTCATCCTGCCTAATGACAGGATCTCTGTGCCTTAGCATACATTCACTATAAGCTTTGTGGAGGGTACCGTTCTATCACCTCAATTTTTTTTATTTAAACTTTTATAGCTGTTAAAAAATATTTTCTGTATATATAAATTAGCAAAACCCTGTTACAGTGCAATGTGTTTTTTTTTAAAAAAAGGGAGGTGAATGCTTTCTCACCACTACCATTTTAACAAGTTTATTTCCCCACCAATTAAATACTTTCATTCGGCAATAAATGTTAGAAACTGTGGGTTTGTGGGCATTTCCTAGTTAGCAACAGGTGATCTCACTTAAAGGAGTAAGCACTTGGAACTAAACAAATCATTTATTCAAAGGTCACTTTGATTTTTCTCAGATGAATTGGACTTTCTCCCCCTCCCACAGCAACTATATGTCATATGCCTACTAAGGTGGAGTGAACTTACTAAGAGGAATATGCAAAAATATCCTCGATTGTGTGGGAAGTCGGATGCAATTCTGTTTGTAGTGTACAGCAGAAGAGCAGTAGTAATTAGCACTAGGAACATCAGCCTTGAAGCTGGATATGTGTGGGTGTTAAGGACATGCAGCAGTCATTGGAAAGTGGCAGCCTTTCTGCTTGAGGGTGGTGCATTTGGGCCCACAGGCATTTCATTTTCCTCATTTCGTGATTCTGCCTCCCACAAATAGTTGAACCAAGAGGAGATCCAGCAGGTGTGTCCACAAGAAGAAAATGTGGCCTGTAGGGAAAAGCTGCAGATATTCAGCAGTAAATCATGCCACAAATTAGGCTTGCTCTGGGCAATGCTTCCAGTCAGAATTATTGCAGCTCTGCTGGAAAGGTGATTGACCCCTCCTCTCAATCCCAACAAGAGCTACTATGAGTGCAGGTGATATTTCAGTTATTAAGAAGGTTAAAATACCATGCATATGTATTTCAACAGTCTCCATTTTGTTCCAAAACATCCCTGCTGATTATCAAATCAAGATATTATTCTTATTCTTATTTTTATTCATATTCTTATTCTTATTAAAATCAGTTTCCCCCCCTTCCCCCCCCTGTAGTGTCAAACATGTATTGTTTCTTCAGTCCCTGGGTCAGTTGAGTCATATCACTAAAGCTAATATATAGAGCATAGATGGGCAAACTGTGACCCAAAGGCTGCCTTTTCTGCAGCCCTCACTGGCTCCTGAAACTCTGCTATTCTTCCATACTATCACATATCCTTCCTTTCTTCTTGTTCATTCCTTCCCCTTTTTTCTGTGGTGTTGTCAAACAATTGGAAAAGGGCAGTACTTTACTCAGTGAAAAAGTTTAACACTTTGGGAAAAGACATCATCTCCAACTGCCTGTGCACAAATTGCCACCTCTCTCTCTCTCTCTCTCTCTCTCTCTCTCTCTCTCTCTCTCTCTCTCTCTCTTTCCCCCGCCCGCCCCCACCCCCCACACACAGAGAAAGGAATAACTTCCAGAAGAGTCGCTATATTGGTCTCTTATACTTAAAAAAAAACATAAATCCTTGGTGCACTAATTTTAGAGTAACTGCATCAAACCTAGTGGGACTTACTTCTGAATAGACTTGCATAAGGTTGGGGATTCATATTTGAGGCAGCCATGTTGAACATTGAAGCAGAGTAGCCTTCATACTGAATTAGTTAACACAGAACAATTTTGTATATAGCACCTCCACTATTGCCCACCAGAAAAAGAAATTGTACATGATTCCTGACAGATTATCCCTTGACAGAACAGAAAAGAAAAGTTTGCCTGCTGCTAATTAAGAGTTTCTCTGAGGAAAACCTAAGGAACCAGTAGTGGTCTCTTTTCAGTAGCCTCAAGTAGTGTCAGTGGGAATGCAAATATAATCTCACAAGAGTACTCTATCAAGAATAATTTTAAGAATAAACACTGCACAGGAGGAGCATTTAATCAAGTGATGCTCAAAACCCACAAATTAGCTCCTTGTGAAGGAATACTGGAAAAGTCATGGTCTTTATATGGCTGAGGTGGAAAAGCTTTCAGCGTGCAGTATGTAACACTTGACATTTTTAGTAAGCCAAGCATCTCAGACAGGAGCACAAGAAGTGCCAAAGGAAGCCTTCCAAAGCTCAAAAGAGAAAAAGAGAAAAAGCTCAATCCTCTCCTTCCTTCCAAAGTTATGATTAAAGAAAACCTCCCCACAAGCAGAGCTCACTTGTGTCCCAAGCTAGAGTGTTAGGGGATGAAAGGAAGACTTCTGTGAAATCTTCTGAAAACACAAGCTGGTGGCTCCATTAGACTCCTTCAGCTGAGCAGCCTGTGTCTTGCCACTGCACCCCCATTAGGAATGCAGTGCCACGCGACATGATACGCAAGTGTCAAGATTATGTCTCTGCAGATGCAAAGTTGAGTCGCTTAGGCCAGTGAAAGCAGACTTTTCGAATTATCTCCAGACATTTTTGCTAGGCTGCCTGCCTCTCTCTAGATAAAAGCAAACAGGGTAGAATAATTTATAGGTAGAGGCCAATTTGCTTGCAAAGACACAAAAGGCTGCTCCCTCTCTCCCCCTCCCCTTTTTTCAAAACAAGATGCATTGTGCCACATGTGAAATGGATAATTTAGGTTTAAAAAGGCACACCTTGCAATTTTACTTTGGCCCTATTACCACATAGGGAGGACCACATCTATTTTTTTTAATCACATAGTAAAAACTGATAAAGGAATAAACAGAAACGGAATCTCTCCTTTTTATTGTCAGATCTTGTAGAATTATTTCCTTCTGCAACATTGACTTCTGTTGACACAGTGCAGAGGTATGTAGCCATGAGTACTGATACCAGCCTGAAGGTACTCGTGAATTGTCAGTGGAGGCACAGGTGGCCTCCCTGGCTAGCAGCGCCTGTTTCCAGTTCCAGCTGTGTCACAATCTGCAGCCCCTTTTGGACAGAAATGACTTGGCGGCTTTATTCCATGCTCTGGCAACTCCCAGAATGGTTTATTGCAAAGAGGTGTACATGGGGCTGCCCTTGAAACGGACTCTTACACTTTCACTGGTCCAAAACCCAGCAGCTGGCTTGCTGGCCAGGATTCCATTCAAGAGAGTTCATATAACCTCAGATTTCAAAGAACTGGACTCATTTCCAGTTCATTACTGGGCTCAATTCAAGGTGCTCACATTGGTGTTTAATGCCCTTAATAACTTAGGCTGGAAATAACCAGAATACAACCTCCTTCCCAGTTTGCGTGAAGACTGACAGATGAGACCTCTTGGGAGTTCTGCCACCCTCAGAAGTGTGGGGAATGATGGCTTGGGAGAGGGCTGTCTCTGTTGCAGCCCCTAAATTGTGAAAATCCCATCCCACAGATGTATGTCTAGAATCATCGTTCTATATCTTCCACGTGTGCAGAAGACATACCATATATATTAGAACGCAGCCTGTTCTTCTGATTGTAAAATGTTTTAACTGATTTCAATATTGTATTTTTAGATCTTTGCAACCCATCCCGTGAGCTTATTTTGAAGGGTGGCTAAGAAATCCAATAAAATAATTCTAAAATAATCATAAAGGGGTAAATACCATACTGGTTTTATCCCTTCCCAAATTTTCACCAGTGTTTTACCTGTGTTCAGGTTGGATAGAGAGTGTAACTGTTTCAAAGCATGCTTTTCATGTGTGCTCTGGATTCCATCACGGTGTTCCGTTGCGCCAGAAGTGGTTTAGTCATGCTGGCCACATGACCCGGAAAGCTGCCTCTGGACAAATGCCAACTCCCTCAGCCTGAAGCGAGATGAGCACTGCACCCCATAGTCACCTTTGACTGGACTTAACCATCCAAGGGTCTTTTACCTTTTTTACCTTACTCCCAGGCACATGGGTTTAGGATGTAGCCCAAGTCTTGTCCAGGGGTCCTTTACTTCTTTTCTGTGCAAAGTGGGCATTTAACTGATCTCTGTATAGAGCTACAGCTGATGCTTCTGCAAAAATATGCTCTTGTATGTTTATTTCTTATGAATTTATTTTACATATATAAACATATTTTTCACCCCAGAGCATCTTACACAGATCATTGCAAACAAGATAGCTCCAGGCTCAGACATACAGTCTAAAAGACAGGGCACAAAAGAAAAAAGGGGTTGGGGAGGGAGAAGGGGAAAACAAAAGCAAACTCAGGTACTAGTTCCAAATGTTTATTATTTATTTGTTTATTTAGTTCTCCCTCTTCCCATTTTACCTTGGGATAGAAACCATTTAGGTAGCTACTGCTAGGTGACAGTTAAGGAAGATGTACAGACAGTAGTTCTCTCAGCAGAGACAATGGAATCACGTGGCTTCCTTTCTTTCCTTCTGGTCTGTAGCCTGATTTCTGGGCTCCTCATAAATAGAAAATCTCCATGTATTCCTTTTTGACTATTAGCACTGGTTGGTGGCAAGGCACACCTGACGGATCCATCTCTCTTGAGCTGGGAAATAATACCAGCTCTGTGTGTAACAGGTACGTGTAGCGCACTTTCTTGAGAAATGAGTTGTCACGCTTGTCTCCTTAGCCCACACCATTAAAAAAAAAAGTTTCAATTTTACAAGGTTTAAACTGAAACCACCTTGAGAAATGTGGCCTTGAGGGAAGGTGAATCAAGACACCAACTGCTCTGTTCCGTAGCAGTCTCCTCTTCGAGAGGGAACACAGTTTAATATCAGTCCTGGAGCTGATCATCTGTTCCTTTCAGCCCAGTGGAGTGAAAATGGCATAGTGGTGGCCAGCTGGAGGGAGATTATCTGGAATAGCAGCGCTCACAGTTTTCTATATTAGAGGAAGCCGAGATCCACTCATTCACAGGTGAACACTTCATCATTACGGACTCAGGGTTGACACCAGAGAACTCTCTAAAGCGTCAAGCTCAAGCAGGACGCTGGAACACATTTGCTTAGTGGCACTGAGCAAATTACACCTGTGTTTCGCATGCTGCCCTGCTCTGCCATCTGCTTGCTTCCAAATGTAGTCAAAAGTATTTGCTTTATTTTGAAAAAGAGGAGCCCTTTGCAGTCTGTGCTCGATGCCATATCACTTGCAGTTTTGAAAATGAGATTGCGTGAGCTCATTCAGTCCACAGACATTTACATTCAAGGTCACTGCACAGGCCAAGTTGAGAAGTGGCCTGAGCCTTAACAACTTATTGGTTTCCATGGTGTGGCGTGTGCAAGTGTTGTGAAATAAGGTGACCCACTAGTAAAAATAACTATACCTTTAGGAACATCTTGTTTGACCCAGTCTTGAAGCTTGACTTCTTTAGTCTGCATAGTACAGGTTTATGACACCATGTGTTGAATTAGGTGTCATTTGCGTGAAGGATGGGATATCAATTTAATAAAAGAAAGAGAGCCAATCTTGCAGACCTGGGGAAATGGTAGCAATAGATGACTTTGTTGTTTATCTCATCAAATACTGTAGCAATGCTGGAAACATGTTTGGGTTTTGAAGAAGTAACAAAGGGGGGGGGATGAGACATTTGCAGCTGTATGACAGCTCCCCCTACTGTTGGTCAGAAATAAACTCTTGTGGGCTCCTCTTGGATGGTGAATTCAAGGCTTCAAGGTGACTTTTGTTTCAAAATATGAGTGTGCTGTAAATAGGTATTGGTTAGCGGGTGTTGTGTTATGCACAAGTTTTCGGTAGTTTGCATCATTCCAGCAAATGTTTCTCAATTTGGAATGGTTGAAGCTGAACTAAAAATGAGAAAAGCAAAGGGAATGCAGATCAAGCAAAGGGACAGCTTCTGTGGTCTGTGCTCTAACAGAAAAAATAATGGTTGACTTCAATGCTTTTCTGGCAGTGCTCCTTTCTAGCATGTCTCAGACAGCATACTACAATTCCCACGATTCCCTGGAAAGGGTGGTCAATGGTTAAACCACTCTGGGAACGGACGCTGCTTCAAATGTATAGTGTAGATGGAGCCCATGACTAACTCAGACCCATTCATTTCAGTGTGCCTTCTCCAAATAAAAGTTAGTTGAATACAACTCACAGTGGTTGAGAAACCAATGTGAGTATAATGAATGAATAATCAGTCTAATATGATTTTAATGAATGATTTGATTAACAATGCATCTGAGATCTTTAATAATGGAAACACATGGGATTGAGAAATGAAAAAAACCACCACCACCAGATTTATGCACTGCTATTAAATATGATGTACAGGATAGGCATATAAATCTAGATGCTCCCTACTACAATGGTGGCTTGTGAAAAGACATTTGGATGTCATGGCTGACCAGGATTTGAATCCTGGCTTCCCAATAATCTATTCACTCTGGTACTTGAGAGCTGAAATCAGGGTCACTGAGCTAGTCAGGTTTGAGACAAATAAGCTATGCCAGCAATGTAGTGTAATGCTCTAAAGCAGATACTCAAATATGTCATATTTTGTTCCAGAATTATCACTCATCATCGGACAGACAGACAGCTGAGCTTGGGAGGATACTGGGGCCCTTGTGTGCAAGTGGTTGTCATGATTAAGATGGAAGAATTCAAGTGAAATTAATTATAGGAACCTTTTTTTTTGTCCTTTTGTTATGCAGTTGCGTGCATAGTTTTCTCATGCAGCATGTGGCCTATTTTCACTCTCCAAAGCTTTAATTAGAAAGCCTGGTTAAAAGCAAATTAATCTTACTGTGATGTCATACTCTCCTACATCTTCACATGCAGGATACAGAATATAAGGAGAGATCTCATGTGCACTCAAGCATCCAGCACACGTAGATCATCTTTGGAAAATCAGATAAACATGCAATGAGTTTTAAGTGGGGTTAAGCAGATGTGATCCCCACATATTTACGGAAGATCTGAAAAGTGATATGAAAAATGCTTGCTTTAAAATTACCTCCATCTACTTGCCCGTCCACCAAATAAGAGGTAGAAATGTGCAAAAAGATTGAGATTGTTTTAAGCTTTAAAGTTTTTGTGTTGGTTCATAAGTTTGTTCCAATTGTATGATCCCATGGCTACCATACAGAGAAAATACAATTAAAAAGTTTCTCAGTTACCAACAGGAGATAATATTAAAGGAAGCTTATGAAAGTGAAACCTCCCCTCCCTTAACTTTTTTCTTAATTACTTCCATTTTTTTAACCACTTCCCATAAAATATCTTGATGTGGTTTCATATCAACAATAAAAACAGTGCAAAAGAATTCCATATTAAAATGTCTATATTTGCAAACAATTAAAACACCTCTCTGTGTTTAAATATCTCCACTTTAAAGGATTATTGAAAAAGGAAGTTCTTCAGTAAGTGCCAAAAAGACAACAGAGGACCTCTCTGATATGTAATAAGGAGTTCCAAAGGGGAGATCCAACCATGCTAAAGGCCCGATTCACATTTTACTGTATCTGCAGGAGACCCTGTCCTGCAAAGTACAGTGATCAGTTAGCTAGCTATATATGGCATGAAACAAACCTTTTAAATACATTTTAAAAAGAAGAAGAAAGGAAAGTTTGTTCATTCTTGTAGCTTACTTTTAGCAAAATAAGATTATACGATAGCAAAACAGTTTGAAATTGTGCAATAAAAGGAGCAGGAGTAGATTTAACTCGGACTCAAAGAATCTGACACAATAACAACTGCCTTTAGAAAAGGAACCCCAGTGCAGGAGAAACAGCTTTTGGCCGCTAAAGGAAATGAATATGATGGCACCTTTTCATGACTATAATTACCTAGCTCTAAACTTCTGTGTATGAGAGATTTAAGCAATTTACAGCAAAAGAGCAGCATGGCAAAAACATTGTTGCCACAGTGGGCAGAAAGGGAAGCAAAGATATGGTATAATTCCTCTTTGTTTGCTCACAGGCACCCTGGACATTTATTATTAAACTTAATGATGGGAGGGAGAGACTTCTCAGCCTTATTAATGTAATTACCATAATCTATTATCAGTTTGTGAGAATAAGGAGGTATTTAGTTTGCAATCTGAGGTTGCTTCCAGATGACCTGTTTTATTGAGCATTCATCCATTTGTTGGGGATGCTATACCAGCCACATTCACAGCATATATTTAAAGCACTATGATGACACTACAAATGGTCATAGCTTCCCACAAAGAATTATGGAAACGGTAGTTTATTATGGATGTTTAGAGTTATCAGGAGGCCCCTACCCCTGCTCCCAGGGCTACAGTTCCCAGTGGTTTAACAATCAGGCCACAGAGAACACTAGAAATGGCAATTCTGGGAGGGAACAGGCAGCTCCTAAACAACTCTCAGCACATTTAGCAAACCACAGCTCCCAGAATTTGTTGGGGGGGGGGGACTCTTATTTTCAACTGCTTTCATAGTGTTTTCATTGTGTGCTGTGAATGCACCCGCAGTACCAGCTATTTATTGAACATTCATCTGACTTGTTTGTGGGGAGGTTCTATGACATTATGTCATGCAATTGTTATCCCACAATTTCCTGTGCACTTTATTGTCACTTTTCTTCCCAGAAAGTCTGATTTCTTTTTTGCGTGTTGAGGTCCCCAATCCACCCCCCAAAATAACTCACAACGGACACATAATTTTTGTTTAAGATTTTTGGCATGATTTTGGCCACAACTTTATTAAAATACAAACTGTGAGTGGTTGTTTAGGCATTGGTTAAGACTATCTGTCCCCCCTCCTGGGGACAGAACTGACTTCCGGGCACCACCGAAAGACAGTGCGGGGGAAAGCAAGTCGGGGAAGAATTGGAGCTGAGACACAGACCCTCAACTCTCACCCGCCTGCTCCCCGAAGGCTTGCCGGCCCTAGTCCCATTCCAGGGATTGGACGAAAAGATGGCAAGCCCCAGGATTCCTTTAACGGAATTCCCTTTCCGCAGCAACCATGGAGGGGCAGGCCCAGCCTATCCTGAACCCCTCCATGGAGGGGTAGGCCCAGCCTATCCTAACTGCTCCTCCACCAGATTTATAACCAATGCCTAACCACAACCTTACAAGTTGTGACGATTTGCTACGCAGTAGGCAAAAACCACCCAGCCAGCCAATTTGCCAGGTGGAAAAATTCCAACCAGGCCCCTGCTCAAAGGCAGACGACCCCATGACAGGCATAGCAAGGTCAACGCAACAAACCCCTTATTCTAGGGCGGGTGGGCGGGTGATCCGTTGCACGCAGCAAAAGAGAAAGTACAAGGCTGCGTGCAGAGTATTTAAACCTTTTACCCCTCCCACCAAAATTGCAACATAACTTTTGCCCCAGCAACTCGGCAATCCAATCAATGCCCCCTGGCCATCTTGGAGAACTTACCCAGCAACAAAGGGGTGGCTCAGTAGACCCCACCGCAACACGTGCTCTCCCTGAAGGAGAACACGCTTTTTTCTTCTTTTGGGTGGGGGAGGGAGGATTTGTTCCACAAGAGCACCAAATCCATCTTAATAGTGAAACCTGAATTTGCCAATATGAGAGTGAGGCTGTGTGCATACATGTGTATATTCAAAGCACATGTCCCACCCAAAGAATCCTGGAACAATAGTTCACCCCCCCCCCACACACACACCAAGAAACAGTTCCTGGGACCCTTAACAGAATTCACAGAATTCTCTTTGGGAGGGGGGTTGCTTTAAATGTATGCTGTGTATGCAGCCTGAATCCCACCAGCAAAATGGGAAGTTCCCAGAGAAAATAATATTCAAACCAAATTTTGGCATGCAAAGCCCGTGAGAGTAAAAGCAACAGTGCACAAGTCCTGATTTCCCCAGCCCTGCTCCTTTTACTTTTAAATGTGTTTGCATTGTATTCTGTACCTTGAAAGCCCAGGTTAGTTCTTTCTTCTGACACATAACGAGACTTCCCCTTGTATGTATTTACTGTTGGTCATTAAAAATGGAGCTAAGCAGTTTGCGGCTCAATTTTACAGGGTAGATCTAACTTTCTTCTCACATCTGCGAAGACGTGCTAGCAGCCAATAACACTTTTATACAATACTCCCCCCCCACCTCCCTTCTCTTGATTACATAAAGATTGTGCTAATCACTTCGAAAAGCCAAAACACATTTTAAACAGTCTCAGGGGGATGACTATTTTCAAAGCTAAGCCTTCTCTACAATTAAACAGTTATATGCTAAGCCTGTGAGAAATTAAAGGAAGCCTTGTTTTCCTTCCATCTTCTGCACCTTGAGTCAATAGGAGAGTGGTAGGTCAGTAGACAGAGAAGCTGTGACACTCTGGATGTTGCTCAACTCCAACTCTCATTGGCTGCACCCAGGGCAGTGGGATTCACAGTCCAACTGAATGGCCCCTGGACCCCCAACCCTGTTATAAGACACCAGGACAGCACTGAATGAATCAAAGCAATGCAAACAGAGCTTAGTTCCTAGGCATCAGGCAAGGCATATTTCAACATTAAAAAAAAGCTAGACAGAAAACCCTTGCTGCTCTGCAGCCAGAGCCCTCATGCTGATGCTTAAGTATGAAGAATGGAAAGGATTCAGCAGAGCACATGGTTTGCATACAAAAGTTCCCAGGTTCTCTCCCCAACATCTCCTGGTAGGGCTAGGAGGGAAACTCTGAAGAGCTACAGCCTGTCAGTGTAGACAGGACTGAATTAGAAGGACTGATGGTCTGACTTTGTATACAGCACCTTTTATGTTTCTACCACTGTGCTGGTATCAGGGGTTCTACACCACCAGGGCTCCCAATCCCAAGAAGTGTTCTAAGTGCATTCTGTGAACATGCTCAGAATCCCCCTTGAAGATCAGAAATGAAGCTGGGTCTGGCATGTTAGGGGGAGCACTTTGCTCCCCCTTGGCATGTTCTTTAAACATCTAAATACTGGCTCCAGCCCTTTGGCCCTTCAGCTTTCCTGCAAAACCATTACTCACACATATCAGGGGAAGCTGCCCCCCCCCCCCACCAGGATTTTTGATTAATGGTTTTAATGTAAGCTTCAAGAAGAGAACACTGGTGAAGATTATGTGTGATGTAAATAAGTCAGTTTTAAGTTTTGATTCAAATGACTGAATGGATCAATTAAATCAGTACATGGAAGCAGCTTCCTTAAGCTGTACCTGGTACATACCGGTAGTTTACAATACATTGTGACACAGAAAAGCAATCAAGGCTTTGAAAGGCTGGAAAAAGGATACAGTTGAATGATGATCCCGTCTCCACTATTAAATAGAACAAATTTATTTAAAATATACATTTGTACAAGAGTATTGGCACACTGGAATAGATTTGCGTCTTAAGGTTTCACACAATCGTGTTTTCGAGTCAGAAGTACAGATCCTTCAGGATTTGATTGATCCTGTAAGATTTGATTGGTTGTTTTGCTACATCACTTGAGCTGCAGTCCTAAACAAGAAGGCATACTTTGCTGCCTCCATTGCATCCTCATTATACTATTCGGCAGGGCTTTTCCTGGTAGTATGAAGCCTTTTTCAGTCTGGAGATAGCAGAAACAATAGCTGACTGTGACTTGTTTGCAAAGCATTTTGAGGAGAACATTGCTTGCATCCACTACACCCTTTATTCTGCTCTTACAGCATATGAATCTTAAGGGGTGTCCAGAACACTATCCTGTTGTGTTGGTTGAGTTTCAATTAGTAAGGCTGGGGTAAAAGGACCCCTGGACAGTTAAGTCCAGTCAAAGGTGACTATGGGGTTGTGGTGTTCATCTCGCTTTCAGGCCAAGGGAGCCGGCATTTGTCCACAGACAGCTTCCCAGGTCATGTGGCTAGCATGACTAAACTGCTTCTGGTGAAATGGAACACCGTGACGGAAACCAGAGCACATGGAAACACCGTTTACCTTCCCGCCAGAGTGGTGTCTATTTATCTACTTGCACTGGCATGCTTTCGAACTGCTATGGGAGCAATGGGAGCTCACTCCATCACAGGGATTCAAACCGCGACCTTCTGGTCGGCAAGTCCAAGATGCTCAGTGGTTTAGACCACAGCGCCACCCACATAGTCAAGGTGTTTGGATCAGTCAGGGTGACTGCTTTCCCTCTGGATCCTTGCCCCTTTTGGTTGATAAATCTAGCAGGCAGGGGACAGCTGGCTGGGCCAGGGAGGTGATTAATGACTCCTTGTGAAAGGGGGTTGTCCCTGCCTGCTTGAAGGAGGAAGTGGTAAGACCACTGCTTAATAAACCCTGCTTGGGTTGTACAGCTTCCAATCACCCCTTCTTGGGCAAGTTTCTTGAATGGGTGGTTGCGGACCAGATCCAGGTGCTCTTGGAGGAAACAGATATTCTAGATCCATTTCAATTGAGATTTGGGCACAGAAACTGGTTTAGTCACCCTCTATGATGACCTCTGTCTGGAGAGAGATAAGGAAATGTGTCTCTGTTAACTCTACTTGACCTTTCAGCGGCTTTTGACCATGGTATATTTCTGGAGCAGATGTCCAAGTTGGGGGTGGGTGGCACGGCTTCCAGTCCTACTTGGATGGTCGTTTCCAGAGGGTGATGTTCGGGAAGTGCTAGTCAGCTTTGTGGAGCCTTCATTGTGGGAGTCCTCAGGGTTCGTCTTTATCTCCCACGCTGTTCAACATCTACATGAAACCACTGGGTGGGGTCATCCAGAGTTTTGGAGTACGCTGTCAGCAATAAGCTGATGACACGCAGCTCTACTTCTCCTTTACATCTGCAGGTGTGGCAGTGAATGTGTTGGACTGTTGCATAGACTGGATTAGAGCCAATTAACTGAAGCTCAATCCAGATAAGTATGACACACTGTTAGTGGGTGGTTCCCTAGACCAGATGGATGGGAGGTAGCCGAAGAAGAAGAAGAGCTTGGATTTGATATCCCGCTTTATCACTACCCAAAGGAGTCCCAAAATGGCTAACATTCTCCTTTCCCTTCCTCCCTCCCTCTGTGAGGTGAGTGGGGCTGAGAGAATTCAAAGAAGTGTGAAGCCCAAGGTCACCCAGCAGCTGCCTGTGGAGAAGCGGAGACATGAACCCAGTTCACCAGATTACGAGTCTACCGCTCTTAACCACCACACCACAGCTGACCCAACACTTCCTCTGAACGTAGCTTGGGGATACACCTTTTGTCCATGCTCTAGGGTAGAGTACTGCAATGTGTTATATGTGGGGCCGCCTCTGATGACGGTTCAGAAACTTCGGCGGGTGCAGAATTTGGCAGCCAGGTTGCTCACTAGGGCAAGACAATTTGAGCATATAACACCGATCCTGGCCTGACTTTACTGCCAGTTATTTTCCTGGCTTGTAGCACTGGGAGTAAACCCCTTTGGATCCGGTATTTCTGAGCTGATTTGCATAGGATTGTTACTGTGGGTTAAGTCATGGTGGAAAAACCCCCTGGCTATCATTAGTTTCAAGCTACCTTTCTCCCAGCACTTTCCCCCCAGCATCGAATCACTTCATCTCTTTGCTGCTAGCGGCTTGCTTTATAAACATAGTGGGCGATACAGCTTCTGCCCTGAGGAATGTACAGTTGACAAAGGTAATTGCAGAGAGAAACAAAGCTGCATCGATCAGGCTGACAGTGGACACATGCACATTGAAGCCATATGCACTGGTTATTGGTTCCATTTCCACTCCACACACTTCGTCCTGCATTCACCCCTCCTCTTCCCTTCCTCATTCATCACGTTTGTCTTCTCTGCCTCATGCCTGTGGCTTTGGCCTGTTCCCTTTCTAATTCTAAATTCCATTAGTAATGAGGCAGAAAGGCAGGTGTAATTAAACTTGTGTCAAGAGGGATATGAACAAGGAGAATGCAATATTCTGGTGAACAAGCTTTATAGGGTAGTTTCCTATTAATGTACTAAAATGTGGGTGAAGCTAACCCAGACTTTAGCTAGAGACATAATATTTCTTGAAAAGCTTTGTTGTTGGGGAGAGACATTTAGGGGGGGGGAATGAAATTTATCAAATACTGGATTTCTAATCAGACTTACTTTACTACTTTAAGAATATGGAATGTACTGTGTATGACATAGGACATAAAACTGCATTTTTGGAGGGGTATATTTGGATCCATTTAAAAGTATAAATGTCTTTGAACCATAGAGATCCAAAATAGATATATCTTAGTCTCTGCCTGTTAGGAAAAATAGAAGTGTCAGATTTGTGAGAGAAAGGATAGCCATAGAATGAAGCAAAGACAAATATCAGAGTCTGAAAGGAGAAAACTGACATTCATTGGACAGGCAACAAACCATAAGGAAGAATGGGGAAGGGGAATCATGTCATTGGAAAAGAAAGATATAATGCACCATTGTTAAAAACGAGGAAGTTGGAACATTTTTCCATCTAAAGAAAATGGAAAATCAAGAGAAATAAAGTTCTGATAAATAGAAAAACTTGGATAAGGTGTGTATGTTAGAAGAGCAGCAAACAATAAGTGCTTCAAAGTACATCGTATGAGCTTCAGTAACAATAAATTAATTATTGTAATGATATATACATAAAAGTATAGAAACCCTGTGACAGGGTGGGATAGGAATACATAGGATAAACAATAAATTAGAAAGTAAATAGAAAATGCTAAAAGAAAGAATGGAATAACTATAGAAAATGGGAGAAATAGAGGCATTATAACAGTTGGAAAAGGGGAATATATGAAAATGAATGACAGCTATCCATATGCTCCATGAAATGAGCACCAAGCAAAGTTACAAAGTTAATAGAATGAACTCAGTGAGCGGAAGAATTGTATAAGTAACTGAAAGAAAACCAGAGGCATTTAAAAAGCATTAAAGAGTTTTGACATTTCACCCTGAAAAAGCAGTAACAATAGAGGAAAGACATCAATAAGAAAAAGAACAGTATTCGTTTCAAGCTAGGTCACCAAGTATTTGAAAACAGTTCAGAGCAGAGTAGCATATATAGTGTAGAAAAGAAAAGAAATGAAGGGGGAGGAATCACAAGCGTTGAAAAATACGCTGAAAAATATTATAAAATATTTAAAACACTAGGGATGGTGGAAGCATTTCAAGTGAGAGGGTCAAAGTTGTGCAAGAGAAACTAGTTGAATGGGGTGGGGGATTTTAAATGGGACCCAGTCCACTTTCAAGCTGGGCTAAATTCATAATAGAGCTTTCCTCGTATTTCATCTGCACCTTTCCCCCTCCCTCTTAATTACTTAATTCATTTAATTCATTCAATTACTCTTAATTCATTCAATTACTCTTAATTCATGCCCATTCCTTAACAGATTACAAGGACAAAAATAAATATAGCAAAATATAAAACCCCACCCCATATCCCCTTGTTTTTAATAATTATTTAATGTAATTATTTAATGTGATTTGATTTGATTTTTATCTCACTACATCTGAGTAAAGGGCAAATCCTTACAAATAGTACTGATATTGCATAGAGAACATAATATCAGAAAGATCCATAACTTCTTATTCTTTGACCACGAAGTTCATGGGCTTCAGAAAACAGATTTGCATGAATTGAAAGGGTAATAATAATAATAATAATTTATTTATACTCCGCCCATCTGGGTGGCTCCCAATAGAATATTGAAAACACGATAAAACATGTTTAGACGGTCAGGTTTTACCGTAATTTACTCGGTGCCTATTTGTATCATTAGCTGGACTTGACTCCTACATTTCTTAAAGTAGCATGTGCCTCTCTGAGGGTATTCTCATTTTATTTGGAATGATTGAACGGAAGGCAAATGGATAGACCAGTGTGATGTGGGTAGATTATCAGTCTGGGAAACCTGAGCTCACGACCCCATTCTTGTGCCCATCGCTATCTCTTAACATAACCAACCTCACTTGGCTTTTGAGGGAGTAAAATGAGGTGGTGAGGTAACTATGTGTGCCATTCTGTGATCCTTGGAGGGAGGGTGGGGTGAAAATGAACATAGTTTAATTGGGTTTGCTTTTTTAAGGGAGAAGGCAATTGGAGTGTGTTGTTGCACACACAAATGAAAGGTTGTGGTCATCCAGCAGGAGCATTGTTGCAAAAGTGGGTTTAAAGGTAAAGGGACCCCTGACCATTAGGTCCAGTCGTGACCGACTCTGGGGTTGCGGCACTCATCTCGCTTTATTGGACGAGGGAGCGGTGTACAGCTTCCGGGTCATGTGGCCCCATGACTAAGCCGCTTCTGGCGAACCAGAAACGCCGTTTACTTTCCCGCCGGAGTGGTACCTATTTATCTATTTGCACTTTGACGTGCTTTCAAACTGCTAGGTTGGCAGGAGCAGGGACCAAGCAACGGGAGCTCACCCTGTCGCGGGGATTCAAACCGCTGACCTTCTGATCGGCAAGCCCTAGGCTCTGTTGTTTAACCCACAGCGCCACCCACGTCCCTAAAAGTGGGTTTACGTGGCTGTAATCTGAAGACTCTGAAAGCCTTCCTTTAGTTTATTTGTGTGTGTTTTTAAAGAGGAGGGGGGCTCATGATGGCCAATCTGGTTGGTATGATTTAGAAGGGAGCCCAGGCATGTTAAAGAATGATAAACTGTCACAGAAGATGTGTGTTAGAATGTAATCCTGTTAAAAATGTCTCTGCAGTATCACAGCATCTTACATAATTGAAAAGGAACTGGTCCTCTATGACAGAGGCGGCTTGTAAGAGATCAAAGCCTCAAACAGTGCATTAGGTAATCTGTCCATTTCCACAGGAGCACAGGGCACACCAGTGAGGCAAAAATTGAATGTTCTGCCTTAACCAGGTGTGAGGCTTTGATTTGGATTGTGCTGTGAAAAACAAAATAGATCAGTTTATTTAGCTAGCTAATGTCGGCATCTCCCCCCTCCATGCGCACACGAACACACACACACACACACACACACACATTTGATACAGTTTGGGTAAAATCCTGGCAGCTGTTAATTACCTGCAATTCAATTAACAGCGGGAGCTTAATGTGTGCCATACTTCTCTCTGTACTTTACTCTATTATATAAGTTACTGTAAGATCAACTAATGCCATCAGTTCAAACAAATGTATTGAAATGTAAGTAATGGAAGCATTGCCCCCTTATTAGAAAATACAAATTAATCATCAAGCGTGAGATTTTTCATAACCAGCATTATCCCAGCATGCTTTAAGGAACTAAATATTTCAGCTTTAAATTTAAATAATGAATAATGCCAGAGGGAGAAAGCAAAATTAGGACTGCTTTGAACATTACTGGCTGAACTGCATGGTAAAAACTTTCCAAATGGAACAGAACACTCTCATTTATCATCCCCAGCATCAGGTCATCAAAGATACTAGAGGTAGTATTGTCATTGTAACTACTAGCCGTTGATAGCTTTGTCCTCCATGAATCAGTCTGAGCCACTTGTAAAGCCAGTCAAGTTGGCGGCCATCCCTACATAATGTGGGACGAAGTTCCACAGTTACATTGTACTACAAGAACAGTATTCTCAGGGCTGGTGCTACCATTAGGCAGAGTAAGGAAGCTGCCTCAGGTAGCAGTTTCTGGGGGAGCAGCAGGGGCAGCCCCAGCCATTTCTCTTTGCATGATATCAGAGCTGTGTATTGTACAGAGCCTGTCATTGTTGGTAGGTAGGTAGGTAGGTGTACGTACTGCATAACATTTATACACAGCTTGATTGTACAAAACTTCAAAGTGGTTTACATTAAAATAAAGAAAAATTCACAACCATACTTTAAAACATACGTGCACCCTCTAAACTAGCCTGCTGTTCTCAAGGTCAGTGGAGGATGCTATCCTATTGCCAGTATTAAAGTAAGATCCAATCAGCTTCTTGTATGCAAAATGGGGAGGTGCCATCTTGTCCTCTGCTTCAGGTGGCAAATAGTCTTGGGCCACCCTTGCATGTGTGGTGTGAAGAATTACTTAGCTCACTGGACAAGCTTTGTATGCAGAAGGTCCCAGGTTCCACCCTCAGCATTTTCAGGCAAGGCTGAGAGAAGACTCTCCGTCAGAAATCCTGTCAGAAACCCTGGAGAGCCAGTGCCAGATGAACCACTGAGCTAGATGGACCATTGGTCTGACTCGCTATAGAACTGTTTGCTATGTATTGGATGGGGCGGCGGTTGGGAGATGTTTGTCCTGAATCTCCCAAACACCCAACCTCATTAGATGACTCCACTTTCTGGCGTTTTGAGAGGAGAAGAAAAACACCACTCCCATTCTCTCCACACAATGCATGGCTTTAATAATAATAATAATAATAATAATAATAATAATAATAATAATAATAATTTTTTATTTATACCCCGCCCTCCCCAGCCAAGGCCGGGCTCAGAGAGGCTTACAAGCAATAATAAAAACAAGATGAATGATTACAACTTAAAAACAAAAATAAAATACAACATTAAAATAATGGAACATTAAAATATTAAAATGCAGCCTCATCGCAGGAGAAGGA